>NC_069782.1:45685000-45985000 GCF_027406575.1 Nycticebus coucang
AATTTAGTTAATAATAAATGTGCTTTTACATTAAAGCTTCTTTTGCTCAGGAAAAGTATTACTGATTAACTTCAGTTGATGAGTTTGAAGAATTAATATTTATTATGAAAAGTCAGATATCAGGCCTGTCTGTGAGTTGTGGCTAAAGTAGAAATATGACTAATTTTTAAATTAATATGCTAGAAATTTACATGTCTAAGAGATGATCAGTGTGTTCAAAGTTATCTTGAAATTATTTCAGTAATATCACTTGTTTTAGCAGACATTTTTAGGACTATGCTTTTGACGTCTCTGTAATGTCTTTAACCTCATTCTTTTAACCTACATTCTGTGGTTATATCTTTTGAGAATAGATTTGATATTTGGAAAAAATGAGAAGTCATTCTGAACCAAGTCTCATACATACAGTTAAGAATCAAAATGAGAAATGCCATTTTTAGTTAAAAATAAGCAGTGACCAAAGGGATGAGTCCCATTTTTCTTGTATCATTTATGAAGTAGAGGAAAAAGAAGAGTCCCAAAATTGTTTTGTGGGATGGCAACTTGAAATAGTCTCTCAAAGTGACTACTATGAATGGAGATGATCTCTGTATAAAAATTCTGCTATATTTAAGTTGCATCCTAAGTTTGTTATACCTCTTAGTTCTGTTCCCACCTAGGTTTGCTGTGCTGATTTAGCACGGTGCTGTAGAGAAAAATGTTGAAAGAATGTCCGTTTTAAGGTAGATCAGAATCTATAGAACAATGTTTGCATGATAATTTAATTCTTGGTTACATTAATATTTATTATGTAATTTGTGGTTTAATTCTAGGCACCTACCTCACCCCATCAGAGTGTACTCTTTGATTCAGGCTTATATAAATTATTTGCAAAAATTTTCTTAGGCTGCATTATATATGATGGAATAGCTTTTGGATATTAGTGCTGTAGTCAGTGCAGATAATTAAAAAAAGCATATATCTGCTTGAAGAGGAAATTGTGATAAAGATATCACTTTATCTTTTGAAAGTATTATTTTTCTTGATTTAAATTCTCAGATGGTGGAATTTAATGAAGCGCCCTCATTTGTAACAAAGAATACAGAAAAATGCCTCTAGCGACTTCTTAATAAGACTTTTTCCCTTTAACGTTCCAGAATAATTTAATGTTACAAGACCATTAGTTCACAGATTTGAGTACTAGTCACTATTCAAGGACCTGAAAATTCAGCAGGAGCTGGACAGATGTGCTCTCTGACCTCCTTGAACTTGTGTGTGTGTGTGTGTGTGTGTCTGCGTGTATGTGTTTGGGGGAGGGAACAGACAGTAAACCTCTGATTACACAATTCATGATGTAATTACCATTGTGGAAAGTGCTAAGAGGAAGAAATAACAGGATGATAAAAGAATTTGCTGACCCAATGCGGAAGGGAGCTGAGAAAGGTGACTTGAGCTGAGGGAAAAAAGAATATTTCTGGCAGAACATCTTGTTTAAAGATTTTGGAACAGCAAGGAGCTTGGCCTTTGCTAGGAAATGAAAAAGTCCACTGTGACTGGAGTTTTTATTTTTTAAAAAAAGAGGAATAGTGACGCTGTACAGGAGGCAGGGACTGAATCATGTGAGGCCCCTAAGACCATGTTAAGAATTTTGATTTTTGTCTTAAGATTCCTTAGAAACCATTAGAGAATTTTAAACAAAGGAGTGAAATGATCAGTTTCAGATGATCTCTATGGATGCTGTGTGAAGAGTGGTTTAGAGTGATGAGGGAAGAGATCCTGGGGGACAGGTTAGGTCATGTTGAAACGAAGGTACCAAGTGGCTAATAATCCTGTAGGCCAGAGATTCTTAAACTGCGTTGTCACCTAGGAACTCAGAAGTGCAGATTCTTGGGCTCTACCACAGACCTTCAGAATCAGGAACTTTAGGGATGAATCTTAGAAATCTGTTTTGGTGGCTCAGCGCCTGTGGCTCAAGTGGCTAAGGCGCCAGCCACATACACCTGGAGCTGGCAAGTTCGAATTCAGCCCGGGCCCGCCAAACAACAATGACAGCTGCAACCAAAACAAAAAAATAGCCTGCGTGGTGGCGGGCGCCTGTAGTCCCAGCTACTTGGGAGGCAGAGGCAGGAGAATCGCTTGAGCCCAGGAGTTGGAGGTTGCTGTGAATTATGCCACAGCACTGTACCCAGGACGACAGCTTGAGGCTCTGTCTCAAAAAAAAAAAGGAAATCTGTTTTGGAACAAGGACAAGCCCTCCAGATATTCTGGTGTACCCTAAAGTTTTGAAACCCTGCTGTGAGCCATTAGTACATGAATTTTGAATGCAGGAGAAGACCCTAAGCTGGTGATGTAGGAATAGAGTATCTATACAAAGATGGTAGTTGAAAGTGAGAGGAAAGGAAGCATTTCTGTGCTAGAAATGAAATCCTGAGACAAAGAGCAGAGCTAGTAAGGAATCAAACAATTAGTAAAAGACTACAAGTTCAGGAGAGTCTTTGAAGGAGGGAGTGGCGAAGTAAGCATTAAATTTGGTGATGAAGGATGTTTGTGTGGGTAGTTGCGATGAAATTAAAGGGATGGGCACCAGCTTTCAGTGGGTTGAGAAGGAAGTTGGCACAGAAAGCGTGAAGAAAACATTTACTTATTTAAGACATCCTTTGCTATTTGGACAGATACTTAATATTCCAAAATTGTGGGAAGTAAAGGTGAATAACCTTGAGTGTCAGTACTAATGTAAGATTCTGTTGAGAACTATATAATAAAATCTCATTGTTGGACCTATTAATTCTGGAATTAATAGTTTACATGGAGGACTGAGCTCAAGTTTACGGTTGTCATTACCAGCTTGCAAGGAGTGTCACAGTATGATCATAGTTAAATTTATGGAGGGAGGAAGGGGGCGGAGTGGGGTGAGATGTTTAGCTGACCAAGAATGCTCTATTTTTAACATGACTAAAACTGCTTTAGCAGTGTGCTTTTACATCTAAATAATTTTTAATTTGCTGACATGTATTCATTACAGATATATTAATTCATGGATATTACTATTACTATTATGTATCTGAAGGAAAATGTTTTAAAATTCATTTTATAATTTCAGACTTTTACTTTTTTAAATTACTCTAATTTGTTAGAATCATTCTAACACATTAAGGTCAGGCTAAGAGCTAAGAAGCTTAAGGGAAAACCACATTTAATGTGAAGACAAATTAAGATAATTTCAGGATCAATTCTATTTATAAAATACTATCTTTGGAGCAGTGTGTGTGAGACCGAGAGAGTTAAACCATTTTGGGATGCATTTTCTTTTCTGGATGAAATAACATTTGCTTGTCTAAATTTTTTTTTTTTGGTTTTTTGGTTTTTGGCCGGGGCTGGGTTTGAACCCACCATCTCTGGCATATGGGACCAGCGCCCTACTCCTTGAGCCACAGGTGCCGCCCTTGTCTAAATTTTTTTAAAGAAAAATACGGTGGCTATATCAGCATGTGCTCAATGTAAAATTCAACACTTTAAAAACTCAAAAGTTAGCTTCTGTTGCCACTGGACTGTATTCTAAAATAGCCCTTTTGTTAGCAGTTTGGTGTTATTCTTCTAGATTTCTTTCTCTATCCCTCTTGGTACACACACACACACACACACACACACACACACACACACAAAACTGGGATTATATTGTATTGAAGTTTCCTGATAGCTCTAAAATGCTGTTTAGGAATGCAAGGATTTCAAAGAACAGACTTTTTCTTCAATTTTATATAGAAAGTGATGATCTCAATGTAGCTGTTAACACTTAAAGAGATAAGTAAGCTCTTGCCAAGTTAAAAACACAGTGGTAGTGAGAAGGATGTTAGAAAGGATGGTTCTTACTGTATAGCATGGTACTCAGCAGGCATACCTATTGCTTTTAAGATAACAGTGACCTTTAAAAAAGCTTCCTTGTAGCACATTGGTTCAGGTGATTCAGACCACTTTTTTGGGGGGGTAATTGCATTGAGGCTTGGAGCCATTGGTATGAGGCAGAAGCTGTACTCTCTACTCTTTGGCTGTCTAACCTAGTGATTATTTGCTAAGGAAAGTTTTCAAAACTTAGGAGGACCAAGTAGTCTTCTTAGCTTGAAGAATCTTTGGGTGAAGATGTTTAGTTTTTGAATTAACGTTGCTGCATTATCATTTTTAGTATTACGTTGATTCAAAAAGATGGTTTTTGTTCCAGTGTTTTAAGTTGCTGATGTTATTTCCTTTTAGTTTTTCTTTTTATAATCTTTTTATTTTTTTGTTAATCAGGCCCATGCGAGGTTGGAACCCGTTGCCCTTGACTGTGCGCAGGGCTGATGTGCGAACCACTAAGCTATGGTGCCCAGCTTTAATTCTTTTTTTTTTTTTTTTTTTTTGAGGCAGAGTCTCACTTTGTCACCTTCCGTAGGGTGCTATGGGGTCATAGCTCACAGTAACCTCAAACTCCTAGGCTTAAGCTATTCTCTTGCCTCAGCCTCCCAGTAGCTGGGACTACAGGTGCCCGCCACAGTGCTCCACTCTTTTTAGAGATGAAGTCTTGCTCTGGCTCAGGCTGGTCTCAAACCTGTGAGTTCAGACAGTCCACCCATCTTGGCCTCCCAAGTGCTGGGATTATAGGCGTGGGCCACCACGCCTGGCCTCTTTTTTTTTTTTTTTTTTTAAATTTATTTTTGAGACAGAATCTTTATGTCACTCAGAACCATGGCCTCAGCTTAGCTCATAGCAACCTCAAACTCCTGGGCTCAAGCCATCCTCCCGCCTCAGCCTCCTGAGATGACTAGCTAATTTTGCTATTTTTAGTAGAGATTTGGTCTTGCTCTTGGTCAGGCTGGTCTTGAACTCCTAACCTCCAGAAATCCCCAGAGTGCTAGGATTACAGGCATGAGCTACCATACCTGACCATTCTTTTAATTTTTAATTTATTTTTAGTTTTTATCTTTTTGTTCATAGTGTTCTTTGTCTACTAATATTTTATACACTTATTTTTGTTCATAATTTTTAGTTTTTATTTTCTAATATTTTCTTGTTACTTTTACCTATTTATAAATTGCTCCTTTTAATTAACTTTTTGCTTAGATACTTTAAAAAAAGTACTCATTTTTTTCCTGACAGGGTTTTATTAAGGAGGAGACAAATAAGTAATGAGAAAAATTGAGAAAGCTAATGACTTTAACAGTGGCTTACCCGGGCTTTAATTTTAATTTTTTTTAAAGTTGATATTTGTGTGTGTGTGTGTGTGTGTGTGTGTGTGTGTGTGTGTATATACATATATATATATATTTTTTCTATGTACATAGCTATTGGGTGGCATGGTTCTAAGGTAGAAACATACTTATCCTAAGTAAGAGATACAGGATACTTTTTTCCCTCTTTAATTAATTTAATAGCAGCTCTTATGGCTTCTCATTCTTTCTTATATTTTTGAATTCTGAACCTCATCCTCAAAGCTCTAATCTGACTATTGCAGATGTCCCTACCTCTACATAAAGTAAGTTTATCTATAGTGATAAAACCTTTGTACTTATTTAATTAAAGAAATTACTGTCATGTTGCCTGTAATCCTTTAATCATTCTTAAAGTTTGATTTCAAATATTTCATTCCCAGTCTCTCATTTAAAAAAAAATAATCTTTAGCAGTATCAGGCTTCTAAACAAAAAACAATTTGTGGAAGATCAGACTAATATTTTGTGCTTATCTTATTATTAAGAACTCTTTTTATGTTTTTTAAAATAGGAATAAGTATATAGTTGAATATATAATAAATGTGCATAAAATACTAACAAGAAAAGAAAATTTTAAAGGAGAATCACTGGGGAGGGATAAGAGGATAAGACTTTGCCTATTGGTTACTGTAAACACTATTTGGGTGACAGGTACACTAAAAGCCCTGATACATTATAAAAGGTATCCATGTAACAAAAACATTTGTACTACCTTAGTATTATGAAATATTAATAAAAATATTTCAAAGTAAATCATTCTTGAATCTGAACAATATAACACTTTTTTAATGTGTTTATAAATGTTTCAGTGACTACATTGATGTCTAATATATAGGTCTGAAAAAGCAAAAGTAGATAAGGTCATTCTTTAGCCTCCACGTTCTCTACTCAGAGCCATGGCCTCTAACTGGATATTGCTCTGCTACAAATGGAGCAAGTAAAACCTTGCTTTTTACCTGTCAAAGGCAAACATTCTTCCTCTGTAAAGAGACTTCATTTAATCTATAGCTTTGTTATCTTCAGCATAGCTCCATTACTGCTACTCTGTTTAAAAGTCAATGTTACTGTGCTTTACATTTTATTTCTCATTGTGATCCTTATTCTCTTTCTTTGATTATACACTTTTGTACCTCTCCCCTATTCCAAGAGCTAAATTAGCTCAGGTTATTACTAGCCATCTTGGCTGCTTTCCCCAGAAATAAGACACTGAAAAGAACATGTTTCTGTTGTGTACTTACAATATAGAAAGGAATTACTGTGTCCTGCATGCCAAATTTTAGTAAAGATTTAAGTTGTTTTGAACATCATAAGACTGTTAACCCTGCATTCTTTCATTAAATACTTTCAAGTATATATAAAAAACATACAAACAGTTGGGAATTATAAATGCCTAAGAATTTTTATCTTGGTCATATTGTTCTCTTGAAATACAATTTTAGAATTCTGATGACTTTTAAGTAGCATGCTATGAGATAATTCTTGTAGCTAACTACAAGCTATCTGGGGAGATTTTTTTATATCTTATTTTCCAAAATACTAATCACTTATAGAATTCAGATTCTGAAAAATGTAAAGGCTTTCATAATTTCAGGAGCACTATGACAGCTCCATAGCAAGCCCATATGTAGCTTAGCTATAATTATGTTTTGATAATTTTTTTCTTTGGGGAAGAACTATGGTTAATCTCCAAGAGATTGAAGCTGGTAATTGTAAGCATTCACATTTTTTGACAGAAAGATAGAATCTTTTCTTTTTCTCCATCTTAAACAGTTGAATATATTTATCATGTGTCAGCATCCACTGGATGAAGTTACGATTCTAGATCCTACTGTAAAATTTAAATGATATTTGCGTCAGGAAGATTATCCTGGTTTTTTCTTGTTATTCCCATATATGGACTTGCTGCCATAGGCATTCTAATTTTGCCATCTCCTACACAGGACTTGTTCTTTCCACCTCCGTTCTTTTGCACATTATCATTCCCTCCACCTGCAGTATTCTCTTTCTTTTCATCCATTTTCTTATCTCCTTTCAAAACAGCATCTTAAATTATTTCCCCCTAGAAATTGTTATTCATTTTCTTTGGTTTATCTTTTTTTTTTTTTATGGTTAGGGATTCATTGAGCGTACAAAGAGCCAGATTACATTGTTTTTGGTTTATCTTAACGCTTACGATAGATAGTCTCAGATTCAACTAAAACAAATTGTGTTGCTGTGATTTACCAGCATATATGCAATGTTAATATTAACTGTCTTATCTATTTTTCATAGCTATCCTGTGAGTTATTCCCATTTTACAGATGAAATTAAATACATTCCCTCAGTTATATTCTTAGTTTTAGATATGCTAGAATTTATGCCTTATTATTTATTTATTTATTTTGTCGTCCTCGGTAGAGTGCTGTGGCATCACAGCTCTTGGGCTTAGGTGATTCTCTTGCCTCAGCCTCCCGAGTAGCTGGGACTACCAGTGCCCGCCACAACGCCCAGCTATTTTTGTTGTTGTTGCAGTTTGGCCAGGGCTGGGTTCGAACCTGCTACCCTTGGTATATGGGGCTGGCGCCCTACTCACTGAGCCACAGGTGCCGCCCGAATTTATGCCTTTTAAAAAAAGTTTGAACACATCTCTCCTTGCAGTGTCATTCTGCCTTTATTTCTGTAGTCTTCCCTGCTTTCTGGGGCCAAGCCCACCAGTAGTACTTAAAAAGCATGAAGAACCCTCAAGCATTCAGGTATAATTTACACCTGAATAAAACGCATCCATTTTAAGTATGCAGTTTGATGCATTTTTGACAAATATCAAGGATGCCAAAAAAAGTATACACGTTTTAAGAGATGTTATCTGTGTATTACTTTCTTTAAATTTTTTTTTTTTTTTTAGAGACGGAGTCTAACTTTATCACCCTCAGTAGCGTGCTGTGGCATCACAGCCCATAGCAGCCTCCAACTCAATACTTTTTGAAGTTGAATTGAATTATAGTAGCAATGTAGCATGGTGTTTTCTCAAAAAATGGTGTTAATTGAATGAATGTTGTCACTCACAAGACCATTTTGAAGTGGTATTTGAAATTAGAGAATGTTGTGGAAGACAATGACAGTGGAGGTGGGAATATGCAACAGAACCTTCAACAGGCCTAACAATTGCACGCATTTGTGGTAAGTTTGAGACACACGATACTGTGTGTGATGTGCACAAGGGAAGATCCTGGAGGCCTTGAATAGCAGCGAGGCCTTTGCTGAAGATGGAACAGTTTACAGGCTCTCACACAAGTCTACCAATGTGCGTGTGAGACAGGAATCGGCAGAACAAGCATGCAATGCATTCTTAAATCAGCAATGTGGAAAGTTTTCATCCTAAGATGATTGGTTTTACCTTTCTTAAAATGTGTATACATTTTTTTTTTTGGCACTCTCTGTATATACCTACCCTGTTTCCCCGAAAATAAGACCTCCTTGGAAAATAAGACCTACTTACAGGAAAGATAAGACGTCCCCTGAAAATAAGACCTAGCGCATCTTTGGGAGCACACCTTTAAATAAGACACTCAGTCTTATTTTCGGGGAAACAGGGTATGTAACTACCACCACTATTTAGGTAGAGAACATTTGCATCGGTCTTCCAAATTCCCTGTGCCCCTTTGCACTAATCTCTCCCTTTACTTACTCTCTTTAAGACAACTGACCTGGGTTCTGTCACTGTGGGTTGTTTTTGTCTGTTCCAGAATTTCATATAAATAGAATCATAGAGTACATATTCTTGTCGGCTTCTTTTTCTCAGCATATTTTTGAGATTGTTCTTTCTATTTTGTGATAGTATGCTACTCTATGACCGAATATATTATGATTTGTTTACTTACCTGTGATAGACATTTGACTTTTTTCTAGTGTTTGGTTATTATAGGTGAAGCTGCTGTGAAAACACATGTATAAGCCTTTGAGTGGACATATTTCCATTTCTTCTGGGTAAATGCCCAGAAGTGATTGTATTATTTTGCATCCATGTCAACGATGTATAAACGTTCCGGTTGTTCCTATCTCATCAACACTTAAATTACCAGTTTAAAACATTTTAATTTTTCTAGTGTAGTAGTATCTCAGTGGTGACCAGTGAGTGGTATTGAGCATCTTTTCTTTGGCTTTATTAGCCATTTGTATCTATTATTTTTGTGAATTATTTAAATTGTTTTTTTTCTTTTTAAGAATTGTGTTTTTTCTCATTGATTAAGGGTTATATAGTCCAAATCCTAGCTAAATGCTAGTTTTTTGTCTAATATGTGTTGTGCATATTTTCTTCTGATTTGTGGCTTGCCTTTTTTTTTAATTCTGTTTTTGAAGAGAAGAGTTTAATTTTTATAAAGTCCAGCATAATAATTTTTCTTTGATGATTTTATTTTTAGTCTCCTAAGAATTTTTTATTTATTCCAAAGTTGTAAAGATTTTCTCCAGTTTTATTCTAGAAGTTTTATAGTGTTGGTTTTTATATTTAGGTCTGTGATTCATTTTGAGTTAATTTTGTGTTTAGTGTCAGAACCAAATTTTTTTTTTAAAAGAATATCCTGTTCTTATTGAGAATATTTTCCTTTTCTCAATGGGTTTCCTTGGCAATTCTATTAAAAATTAATTGACCAAATGTTTATGGGTCCATTTCTGGACTTCTTATTCTGTTCCATTGATAAGTATGTGGTATGCTAATACCACATTCTTTTGATTATTCTTACACGTTTTGGAGATACTGTGAATGCTCCAACCCAACATCATTTTGAAAACAGTAAAAAAAAAAAAAAAAAATCTTTGCAGTATTTACTCTCTTCCCTCATTGGTTGTATGAATGTGTTGTTGATTTTTGTTTTCCATTTACTTTTGTTTCTGCATTCAAAGATGTTGCTAACATCGGGGATTTTGTGCTGTATTTTCTAGGGCAGATATTGCTTGAATTAAGAAAGAAGCGAAATACTTTTCTCTAGTCAGAAGGACTTAGACGACAATTGGTATTCTTTAGCCAGTTGTTGGTAGTAAGCCACTCTAGATTCTAAAGGTATATATATATGATTTTGGAGGATGTTGATAAATTGGTATTGCAACACCAAAAGGTTGTGTTAAACCACCAAGCCATGTTTAACAACATCTGATACTTGACAGGAAATGAAATTGCAACACTTTTCAATTACTTTAAAAATCATATATATTTTTTTCTCCTCCTGTCTCTTCAACAAAAATACTCTATCGTTGCCTAAGGCAGGAACATTTGAGGAACTCTAATGGCAGTTGGCAAAGCTATAGTGGGTGCTTAGTGAGAATATGTTGGATTGAAGAAAAATGTTAAATACAGATTTCATTTAAATTAGTTTCTCACAACATGTGAATGGAAGTAGAAAAATCTCAGATTAATGTATACCATTCTTGGTTTCAAAATATTAATAGCACCCAGATGTTTTCTTTTTCTTTTCTTAAACCACCATATTTTAGGGGAAAGGTATTATTAGGAGAAAAGGTAAATGTAATATATATTCAATTATGTGTCATTTATGAGTGTTTCGTGTATATTTTTGGTCCACCCAGTTTTATCTTGTGTTTATTTTGTATCCTTTTTCTTCACTTCTCACATTTTAGAAATGTTGATGGATGTTGGTTATGCATTTTAATTAACTTGTTCTGGCAAATAATAAATCCTAGAAATATAGTTTTATTTTTTCTTCCTACTGAAATTGTATTTCTCCTTTGAAAGGCATTTCTTTTTTATTATTATTTTTTATTAAATCATAACTTTGTACATTGATGCATTTATGGGGTTCAGGGCACTGCTTCGATACACAATGTGAAATGCCTACATTGAACTAAGTAACACATCCATCACAATTATACTCATTTCCTCATTTCTTAATAGTTTTGAAATGTACCAGTGCATCATGCACATTAGGTGAGGTCCCCCCAGATACTCTCCCTCCTCCCATATCCCCCCTCCTCTCCCCTCTCTCTCCCCTCTCTCTCCCCTTCTACTTTCTGGATGAAAGGCATTTCGAAGCATTGTACTTGACAACTTACAATTTTAGAAAACAGATGATGAGGTAGAGGTGAAGTTAATAATCTCATTTTTGAACACTGGAGCTGTTTCTTTTTTTTTTTTTTTTTAGAGACAGAATTTCACTTTGTCACCCTCAGTAGGGTGCTGTGGCATCACAGCTCACAGCAACCTCCAACTTCTGGGCTTGGGCGATTCTCTTGCCTCAGCCTCCCAAGTAGTTGGGACTACACAGGCGCCTGCCACAACACCTGGCTATTTTTTTCTTGCAGTTTGGCCTGGGCAGGGCCGAACCCGCCACCCTCAGTATATGGGGCCGGTGCCCTACCCACTGAGCCACAGGCGCCACCCAAGGAGCTGTTTCTTTTTAAGTCATGATAGGTTGATTGTGGTCTTAGGAGGCTTGGTCATCTCTTGTTTGTGTCCACTCCTGTATGTGTTTCATAAAGACTACAGCATATTATAAGGTCAGTTAGACAAATGGAAATGTCAGCTGCTCAAATAGGTATTTTTAGAAATGTCTCTCTTCTTAGTTCTGATCACATAGTAGACCAAAAATCCTTCGTTTGATAGTTGCTAAAAAGATATGAAGCAGAAGTGCCTGAGAAAGCATCTTGGATAGTAGGAGCCAAACTAAAATTGAGGTAGAGATTACATTTCTGATAAAACACATTTTTTTTCCCCTGATGATTATAATCAAACTAGGTCTTAAAAAGACCCAATCTTGCATGATGTTTATATGACAGGACTTATTTAATGGTGTTAAAAAAAATCTAGCAAGAAGCTCAGTGCCTGTAGCTCAGTGGGTACAGTGGCTAGGGCGCCAGCCACATACACCAGAGCTAGCGGATTTAAACCCAGCCCAGGCCTGCCAAACAACAATGACAACTACAACCAAAAAACAGCTGGGCATTGCGACAGGCTACAGTAAGTCCTAGCTACTTGGGAGGCTGAGGGCAAGAGAAAATCACTTAAGCCCAAGTGTTGGAGGTTGCTGTGAGCTGTGACACGACAGCACTCTACTGAGGGCGACAGTGAGACTCTCTCTCAAAAAAAAAAAAAAAAAATTGGAAGAAATGAATAAATGAATATTATGCTGTTGTTTGTTTTCTTAAGATAGCATATGTGGTGTTTTAAAATGTCTTGCGTCTCATATTGATTTCACTTTTGTAAATTAATTTAAAATATTTTGAAATTAATTTTCATTGTTTCCTTAATCAAAGATAGCATATTTTGGCTATAAATTTCTGAAATAGTATATAGTATCTATATCCTTTTAGAGTTATTTGGTTCAAGCAATAGGAAGCTTTGGCTTACCTATTTGCTAGAATGATAAGCTCATATTCTTAAAAGATAAAAAGCGAAGCGGGGGCTTGAATTGAGGAAGTAGTAGAAGTGGCAAAATTCCAAAAGTTAAGTAGACTATAGAGAATACAAGAAGGAGCACACGTTAGGATGAAGGAGATCAGAGTTCCATTTTGAGCAAGTTGAATGGTACTTTAATGAGGAGTTGCTGAGTAGACAGATGGATATTTGAGGCTAAACTTGGAATCAATCTACAGTGGCAGTTGACTCTCTAGATAGAGGTCTTGAATAAGAGGGCAAAAGATGAGCTCTGGGAAAGCAGCATCATTGTACAGCACAGAGGAGGACGGATGACTGTGAAGTATTGACCAGAGAAGTAGGGGGCGAAACCCGGAAGGACTTGTCTTAAAAATCAAGATAAAACAAGGACTTATTTAATACTATTAACTACCAACTAAGAATTTCCTAGCTCTTGAAAGTTGATGGATGATAAATCTCTAAGAAAAAATTAAACGTTTAGTTTTTTGATTTTTAAAAAACTACTTGTGAAGGGAGGAGAAAGAAACATTGTCCTGGGAGAGATTATTGATCTCCTATTATGTTTCTAGCATGGTGATTCTATTTTATTTTACTATTTAAATTGTATGTTGTTCTTATCAATTGGATATAAGTGTGGTATGTTTTATCTCTTTAATTCATTTTGTATAAAGGTACTGGTTAGGGAGAGGGATTTTACTCTCATGTTATGGGTATTTCTGTTCAGCACTATGCATATTTTTTAGATAAATTTATCTTCCAGATTTATTATTGTGTGATGAGGGAGGTAATTGTTATTAAATATAAAGTAAAAGAATCTAAATTTGCTGTGATTTTTAAGCAACATCAAATAGTTTTACTCAAAATAGGTAATTTATATTGATTTTCTCACCAAGCATTGTATTTTCCGAAATATGTTAAGTATTTCTCTTTTTTCTTATACCACTTGGTTTAATTGGGGGTGGATATTAGAGAAATTACAATGTTATTTCAGTTTAAAGAGCACTTTTCCCCCTCCTCTTAGCAAACAGAATGCCTCAGACACAATCCAAAACAAAGATTTTAAGGAATGTATCTTTATGTTATCTTTTGGTCAGTTACTCTGACCCATTACTCTATTGGCATAAATAATTACTTTATCTTCAGGGCTACTGAATTAGGTGTTAAGTTTCACTGCATGATCTGTTAACAAGTCAGTTGTTCCCCACCAATGTTTGAAGGCTTTTAAGTGTTTTATGTTTGTATATACACAGTCTTTCTTCATACTGTTTTAATTTGATACATCTTAATACTTTTTTCCTCTCTCTTTACTTCTCCATTTCTTGAAATCTATGTAGGATTGCTAAACAGCTGCCCACCAGAATGTACAAGCAATTGTTCTTAAAGGATTAGTTTTTATAATCTAATGAGTTAGGCCTAATAAGAATGAAGGAGGGAATAATTTATAACCTTTGAATTATTGAAAGTCAAATCAAGATTGCTGATCTGCTTGAAGAAAGCAGAAAAGGAGAATGGTGTCACTTCAGTAACACTTCTTTGATTATTGTTGTGCCTGCTTTATGGTAATAATTGAGTGATGAGAAGTCATAAAGTGATTTTGAAAAGTATAAGAAGTCCAGTATTAAGGGTGATGATGGTGATGCTACGAAAGAAAACCAGGTACTCTTCTGTAAAAACCAGATACAGTAGAACCTCTATAAGTTGACCACCCAAGGGACTATAACTGGTCAGCATACAGAGGTGGTCTACATAAGGAACTAGACCTACTGTGCTAATACATATATGTGGTACATGTCCAGGCTGTGAAAATTAGGTCAATTTAAGTAGGCAGTCAGTGGTAAAGGTCTTTACAATAATATTGTTGACATCCCTGGAGGGTAATCATTTTATATAGAGAATCTGAAACTTTCTAATTTCTTCTCTTCTCTGAAATAATAATCATTTTTATAACATAAGTTTTGATAACTTGAAATTAAACTATTGTAGATTAGATGGCACTAAAAAATTTCATGCAAGTAATGGTGATGACAATTCATCATTTGTATAGTTGAGTTTATTGGTGAGAACTTACACATATTGTTTCTGACAATGGAAGATATGCAGTCTAGTACTTCTTTGTTAATTATGTCTTTGGGGAAGTTAATTAGACTTTTATGGCCTTTATTGCTTTATTACATCATAAGGAACCTGCTTGCCTGAGGACTAAGGGTTAACTTCTTATTTCTGCCAGTCTCCAATTCTTCAGTGTACCTGCTATGTGTTAGGCACTGTTCTGGTTGTTGAGAATACTTCACTGAACAAAACAAACTACTTACCATGAAGCTGGGGTTATAAACAATACATGAATGCCTATGTCAAGTGTTAAGG
Organism: Nycticebus coucang; assembly: GCF_027406575.1. NCBI lineage: Eukaryota > Metazoa > Chordata > Mammalia > Primates > Lorisidae > Nycticebus > Nycticebus coucang. The sequence continues at coordinate 45,699,948 of NC_069782.1, forward strand.
GATGTGGAGAAAAATAGAGCTGGTAAAAGGGAGCATAGGGAATGGAAAGAGGCAGGTTGCTTTTTCCTCTTTATAGGAAAGATCTGTTTAAAGGTGGCATTTAAACAGAGAAAGGTGGAAGAAGTGAGATTGAACCATGGGAAAGAACATTTTAGGCAAAGAATGGCAGGTACAAAAACTCATAGAGGTTTGTGTGGATGGTTCCCACTGAGCCTCAGTGCCATACAGTGTTGTTGCAATGACTGCATGAGGTAACACATCCAAAGCAATTGGTAATGTGTCCTGGAGTACATTAGGGCATGTTCCTGCCTTGAACACACTCTTGATTGGCTTCCTCTTTCACAGTGAACAAAATCCAGATTCTTAACTGTCTCTGCAGGCTCACCCTGAACAGTTGTCTTCCTCCTCCTTGCCCTCTGTGCTTTAGCCATACTGGCGTAACTAGCCTGTTTTCACCTTGGGCCTCTGTGGTTGAGCATTCTTCTCCCTGCGTAGCTTCTTTGCTTCTTCAAATCTTGTCTTCACAGAGAGGCTTTCAGTGTTGTATTAGTATGGATGTTTTAACAGAGAGCCGGAGGAATAGTGGCTTAAATAAAAGCTGCTTTTTCTCTTTTAAATGGTAGTAGGTAGATAATCTAAAGCTGGAATGACACTCCTATTCTAAGGCAAGTACAAATGATAAGTTATTTCATGTTTTAGGGCTTTAAAAGTTGCAGCTGGGTTTCTTAATCTGCCATACCTTCTGAGCTTTTACGAGGTTTCCACAGATCTGCTCACTAACTGATTTATTTTTGGAAGGAGATGATAACAGATTCCCAAGAGGAGAAAAGTAGCAGAGATTCCTGTTTTAAATTTTTAAATGTCATTTGCTGAAGTTTCAGCATTATCTTGTTTCTTATAGTATATACCTTAATGTCTTAGTGTAGTTTCTAATTGTAGGTTGTAAATGCTTTAAAAAAATGTTCCTAGGCAGAAACCCTTAGTTCAACAAGAAAGAGCTGGGAATCCTTAAAGTTTCTCATGTTTGAATTTCATAATGATATTTTAAGTTTGGCATAGTGAAAACAAAACAAAACACTAAAATTGAACTAGTGGTATAGTAACTTCATCCTGCTTTTTCAAAGGTAGACCACACTACCCCTCTTTGAGACTTTGGCTCCTTTGTTGGTTCTAGCATATGATTATGGTATAGCTTGAGAGAAGTTTGGGAAAAGAGAGAAAGTGGTGAAATGTAAAATTGCTGCACTTTTGTAGGCTGGTCTGGGATCTTCCTTGGCTGAAGTGGCTTAATGACTTGCAGATTGTATCGGGAGTGATTCTGTTGCATTTGCTTGTCTTATGTGGGATTCTGGGTTGATGTGACAATGTTATTTGAACATGGACCCTTTCTGCAGTACTCACTTGATTCATTTAGTGATTCTTGAAACTTTTGATGATTAACTTTAATGCAGAAGGTATTCAATAAGTGACTGGACTTGACAAGGTGTGGCTTATATATAAACAGATTCTTCAAGTTATTTAAAAGCAGGTAGGAAAAAAACTAATTCTCAAATATTTTCAAGAGTGAAATCTCTTAGGTAAGAGATTCGATTAGTGATGCCTGTGTATCACTAATCTGATCTTCTGTTATTAGCAAAAATACTTATGTAGTACAAAGTGAAATGTTATAGGGTATTATACTGGATAGTAGTGAAATAGACAAGGATGAATAGACTGTTGAAAGATAATTATCCATCTCCTGTATTTCTGTATTATCTTGCAAGTAAAACACAGACTGTCTCTTTGTTCTAGAGGAACTGTCTTTTCAAGGATGTTTGTATAGCATATAGCTGTGGAGGCTGGAGACGGTGTCTTCCTTCTGAGGAAAGGGGAGGTATGCTTGCTCCCCAGTATAAAATATTTGGGTTCCCTAAGTTGGTGTTCTTCTCGTGTTGTAACCCCTGCTTTATATAGGCTTTCACTTGGGCCTGTCTTTGTATGGATAATTAGGTAGCTAGAAAAGAAAGGAAAAGTAATTGTAAAAATCGAGGATTCTTCAAGCTGATGGTTTTGCAAGTGTTCTCAAGTTTTGCTTCACTTTAAGGAATTAACTATAGAGATGTTAGACCATTTATTGTAACTGTAAGAAGGATAACGCACAACTGTAGTTGGCAGGTCCATACTCAATAAAAAATGCCTTTCAGACAAAAGATTGAAGGTATGTGTGCAATCAGTTGCAATAAAATATTTAAGTTATATAAACGATGCCTTAATTCACACTAGAACTGATTTTTGCGGATCTGCATATTTGTGCTGGTCATGTGGGATAAAGTTTTAACTAAAGTTGAAAAAACTTAGAAGACGATGATGTGCTTTATTGTTTGTGTGTGTGTGATTATTGTAGTTGCTTCACATTATTTTTTCTCCTTAAAGCTAAGGTGGTACCTTGCAACTTACATTCTTTTGCATTACATGATTTTGTAGCAGTATTTAGACAAGTAAGATTGCTGGCTATAATATTAGAGTTTTCAGGATTCTTAGTAATTGTCATTTAGCTTCATAATTTTACTTATGAGGAAACTGAGATTCAGAGATGTAAAATAGTTTGTAGCTAGTTCTCGTAAAGGTGTGGACTTGAAATGAGATTTACTGATAGCAAGTCTAATAGTTTTTATATTTCATCATGCTGCATCAGGACAGAAAAAATGAATGCCTTGAGAGTGGATATTTCCTGGGGTTGAAACAGTACGGTGATATAAATGACTTACCTCCCGAAAGCCCATCTCCCGATACCATCACATTGGGGATATAGGGTTTCAATAGAGGAGTTCTGGGGAGAACACAAATAGTCAGTCCATAGCAATGGGGAATCAGCTTTATAAAGTCCTTGTTGTTTAAGGGCCCTTGACTCTATAGAGACCTACAATGTGATATTGTGTTATGGCTTAGATGTGGTTTCTCAACAAACTCCTGCCCCTACTCTTTCATCAGCTTTGGTTTGAAGGGAGAGGACTACTTTAGACATTTAGAAGGAAGAATGAAACAGTACACTCTTCCTCCTCGCCCCCTTTAAATTTTGTTTTCTTCTAGAGACCTATCAGTTAAGTTTATGGTTAATTTCTGGGCAGAAAATACATATTGGCACAGTGGAAATAGCATATTTTGCTGTGTATAATGCACACCTAAGATTTTTTGGCCCAAACTTTCAGAAAAAATGCCCCCAAGAAAGTGACTGGCTCTTGGTCAGGAGAGATACATCTTGGGAGGGCTAACACTTCCCTGGTAAACAAAACCCTCCTACAGCCTCCTGCTCTGTGAAGGCTGCTGCTTCCCTTTCTCCCACCAGCCCTTTCCTCTCCTCCATGTCGGGCTGCAGCCGAGATGGCCATGCATGTGGCTGGTGGGGTGGGAACTTCTGAGGCCACTCGGCCTATGGGCATCCAGACAAGTCTCCAGGGCCTGTATGGGGCTCTCAGTCCCTTCCATGTGGCCTAGCCTTGATCCTTGGCCTTGCTCCACATTGCTGTGGCCCTCCTCACTAGCCCCACCACTGCCCTGGCCCCTGATTGCTGTGCTCACCAGGGGCTGTTCCTGCCTACTCCCACTAGTTCCTGGATCCTCCCAGATTGGAACCCCATGCACTCAGTGGGCCCAGGAGGCCGGTTGGGGCTCCTCTGCTCCCAAACCATACATATAATACATATCCCTATATTTCCCCCAGAAATTTGGGCAGAAGAGTGTGCCTTATGCACGTCAAAATACTGTAGTAGAATTTCTTACTGGAACCACATGGTAGGAACCCTCTGTGTTTTAGTACTGTAAATATTATTGGTTTAGGACCTTGTTTATCTACCTCTCACATATCTTAGTCTGTTTTGTTGTTGGTATAAAGGATGAGTAATTTATAAGGAAAAGAGGTTTATTTAGGTCACTGCTCTGCAAGCTGTATAAGCAGTGTGGCACCAGCATCGCTCGGCTTCTGGCGAGGGCTTCGGTGCTGTGTCCTAACACGGTGGGGAATGTCAAAGGGGAAATGGGCACATGGGGAGAGGGACCACACCAATGGGTTGTCCTGATTTTATAACACTTTTGAGGGAACTAACTCATTCTTACCAGAACTAACCCAACAACTCACTTTTGAGGAAATTAATTTATTCCTATAAGAACTAATCTATAGCTTCTCATGTATGTGGCCAAAGGAACAAATCCATGTTTTTTAAAAGGTCTAGAGAACATGTGTTGGGTGCCCCTCCTCTTTCCCTTTTTTGTTTGTTATTTTGGTGTCTTGTTGGAAGAGGCATCTCTGGCCCAAAGGTAGAATTTTCTTTTTTAAGGCTTCTGAATAATATCCTGTTGTGCATTTGTGTACCATACGTTGCTTATATTCATTTATCTGTCAACAGATTGCTTCCACATTTTAGTTATTGTGATTAATGCTTCTATGAACATGGGTGTTCATATATCTCTTTGAGATCCTGATTTCAATTCTTTTTAATACTTATAGAAGAGTGGAATTGCAAGATCATATACCAATTCTATTTTTAACTTTTTAAGAACTGCCACGCTGTTTCATACAGTGGCTATACCATTTTACATTCCCACTTACAGTGCACAGGGGCTCCAGTTTCTCTGTATCCTCCCCACACACTATTTTTTAATATACTTCTTTTGGTAGGGAGAAGCACTAGTCTTGTTAGTTACACCACTTTTCCAGTCACAACATGTTTGTATAATTAGGAATTGAGTTTTGACTACTGTGAAAACCTTAGGTGTGTGTTATGAACAGTTCAGAATATTATTATTCACACTGTGCTAAGTGCTGATTTAGTGGGTGTGAAAATGATTAGAGTCCTGTTGTTGGATTCTTAAAGTACAAGAAACATTTTTAGGAAGAAAACGGCAGAGAAGGGAGGTAAGGGAAAGGAATGCTGCCTTCTTTCTATCTAACACATTATTCTTTTGAGAGCTTCCTTGTTTTAGACCAGAGGAGGATCAAAATTTTACCTGCTGTAATTGCTTTTCTGAGTAGGGAAAGCAAGTACTTAATGGACCCTTATCATTGATTAGTTTTTAGTTTTTAAAAAGGCCTAATTGCATATGTAAAGTGAATTGTCAAATCTAAGGCACAGAAACTTGCATACAGTGGGCCTGTTCCTGTATTGAGTTATTTTTTTCTTGCATTCTTCTTTCCTCTCTCACCTCCTTCCCCATCATCTCATTATTAATGGAATATACTTAATGTGTTGTGCTACTGGGAATCTAGAAGAGTCTAGGAGTGATTCCTTCCTTACAGCTGATCTGTATTCTCTGTTCAAAATGTGTTCCTTGCCATTCTTTGTTTAGCTAACTGCCACTCATCCTTTAGGTCTGAAACACCACTTTCTATGAGAAGCTTCCTATTAGCTCATGTGAGGTCTGTGAGATCACGGACCCTGTAGTGAGTGCTTGGCACATATCAAGGCCCTAATTAATTTGTATAAACTGTCATCATAAAGGGCAGGGCAGATTGATAAACATATATTTAGAAATACAATGTGACCAAGTGTACACTAGAAGCACTTCTAGTGCACAGAAGAGGGAACCTGCCCTCGAGAAAGGGAGTGTCCATCTCCTCTTGTTCCTTCGTTTAAGTACTAGTGTGATAATAGTATGTAATCTTCAGGTTCTTTCATTTATTTACAAACATTTAGAATATCTGTTTGTGCCAGGCAATTTCATCATAAAGCTTTTCAAAACAATTAAGTTGCCTCTATTTGGGGGTATTTTAGAGTTTTGTTCAAAATTGTTATAGTCTGTGGCTTCTGAGATAATTTTATAGGAAGGGGTGTGGGAGGTGTAGGTTAGAGGGGAAACTTCTTATTTCTGGTGATTTTTATTAAATAGGCTCCTTGTACGTTATTTTGATTTTTTTAAGCTCTTGAAGCCATATATTTAAAATTTATCATTGTAATGTATTTCAGCAAATATAGCTTATTTGTTTTTATATACAAGTATGAGAGATATGTTACCATTTTTAAAATATATGAATAAATATATTAATAAACATTTATGTTTAATATTTCTTATAGATGATGAGACCATAGTTGATAAAACACCTTTTATCTTTATACTTAAATATTCATTTATATTATGTAATTTGCATGACAATTTTTCAAAACCTTATCTGTAATTTTCTTATAAACATGCTAGACAGCTCATAAAATTGTTATATTATCACCTTTTAAGCTTTGATTTTTTTCTGTTGCCCGCTTTTATGTTGTTCTTTCACTCTGCAGTAGAATTAACTATGACAAGATCCAGGTTATCCTCTGCTCAAGGAATTTAGCTATAGTGTAAAGTGATCATACTTAAGAAGTGGTTCTACATGTATCCAAAGGATAGAATAATAGCATCATCTTGCTGTAAGAATGCTCAACTGTCATCTTATATATTATAGCCTATTACATTAGATTTAGTGGGCTACTCTGTTTCTATAAAGTTATTTTATCAAAAACTTAAAATCCTTTAAAAGGGCTTTTACCCACCCCTCCCCACATCTTGTTTAAATTCTTTTGCCTAGCCCGGGCCAGCTAAACAACAATGACAAATGCAACAAAAAAATAGCTGGGCATTGTGGTGGGTGCCTATAGTCCCAGCTACTTGGGAAGCTGCGGCGAAAGAATTGCTTAAGCCCAAGAGTTTGAGGTTGCTGTGAGCTGTGATGTCACAGCATTCTACCAAGTGCAACACAGTGAGACTCTGCCTCAAAAAGAAAAAAAAATATATATATATATAAATAAATAAATTCTTTTGCCTAAGAATGACATAACTTTTTTTATAGTAAAGATAACACATTCAGAAATAAATGTAGAGTTCAGCACATTGCTGCAAAGCCAACACTTGTGTCAGCACCTGCTAGGTCAAGAAATGGGACATTTGTTTCATTGAGAAGCTGCCTTACACATCTCATCCCAATAATTACCCTATAGATCCTCCTCAAAAGTAAACTATTATCTGGATTTTTGTTTGTTTGTTTTTCTGAGACAGGGTCTCACTCTGTTGCCTAAGCTAGAGTGCAGTGATGTCATCATAATTCACTGCAATCTAAAACTTACAGGCTCAGGCAAACTTCCTGTCTCAGCCTTCTGAGTAGCTAGGTCTACAGGTGCACGCCTATTTTTGTATTTTTTGTAGAGATGAGGTCTCATGAGGTTGCTCAGGCTGCTCTTGAACTCCTCCTGGCTTCAGGTAATTCTTCTGCCTTGACCTCCCATAGTGTCAGAATTACAAGCATGAGCCATCTTATCTGCTCTGAAATATTTTTTGTTGGAAGGTTTTTTATCATGTATTCAATAGGGCTATTCTGATTTTCTGTTTCTTTTTTTTAAATTTTTTTATTGTTAAGTCATAGCCTTGTACGTTGGTGCAATCAAGGGTTACAATGTGCTGGTTTCTTATACAATCTGAAATATTCTCATCAAACTGTTCAACGTAGCCTTCATGGCATTTTCCTAGTTAATGTATGTAGACATTTGTATTCTGCACTTAGTAGGTTTAGCCTGTACCCATTCTAAGATGCACCATAGGTGTGGCCCCACCCATTACTCTCTCTCCATCCTGACTTCCCCCCTCCCTTCACCTCCCTTGGCCCTTTCCCCATATTCTTGTGCTATAGTTGGGTTATAGCCTTCATATGAAAGCTATAAATAAGCTTCATAGTAAGGCTGAGTACATTGGATACATTTTCTTCCGTTCCTGAGATACTTTGCTAAGAAGAATATGTTCCAGCTCTATCCATGTAAACATGAAAGAGGTAAAGTCTCCATCTTTCTTTGGGGCTGCATAATATTCCATGGTATACATGTACCACAATTTGCTAGTCCATTTGTGGGTCGATGGGCACTTGGGCTTCTTCCATGACTTAGAAATTGTGAATTGGGCTGCAATAAACATTCTGGTACAGATGTCTTTGTTATATTGTGATTTTTGGTCTTCTGGGTATATACCTAGTAAAGGAATTATAGGACTAAATGGCAGCTCTATTTTTAGATCTCTAAGTATTCTCCAAACATCCTCCCAAAAGGAATGTATTAGTGTGCATTCCCACCAGCAGTGTACAAGTGTGCCCTTTCCTCCGCATCCACGCCAACATCTCTGGTTTTGGGATTTTGTTATGTGGGCTACTCTTACTGGGGTTAGGTGATATCTCAAAGTAGTTTTGATTTGCATTTCTCTGATGATTAAGGATGATGAGCTTTTTTTCATGTGTCTGTAGATCGTGCGTCTGTCTTCTTTAGAGAAGTTTCTCTTCAAGTCCTTTGCCCACCCTGGGATGGTATCACTTGTTCTTTTCTTGCTAATAGGTTTGAGTTCTCTGTGGATTCTGGTTATTAAACCTTTATTGGAGGTATAACCTGCAAATATTTTCTCCCATTCTGAGGGCTGTCTGCTTGCTTTACTTACTGTGTTCTTGACTGTGCAGAAGCTTTTTAGTTTGATCAGGCAGGTCCCGGTAATGTATTTTTGATACTGCTTCAATTGCCTGGGGAGTCCTCCTTATAAAATATTCCACCCAGGCTGATTACTTCCAGAGTTTTCCCTGCACTTTCTTCAAGTATTTTTATAGTTTCATGTCTTAAGTTTAAATCTTTTATCCAGTGAGAGTCTATCTTAGTTAATAGGAAATCTTTTCCCTGCTGAATGTTTTTTATTGGCTTGTCAAAGATCAAATAAAACTAAGTACTGGATTCATCTCTTGGTTCTCTATTCTGTTCCAGACATCTGCTTCTCTGTTTTTGTGCCAGTACCATGCTGTTTTGATCACTATTGATTTATAGTACCGTCTCAGATCTGGTAGCGTGATTCCTCCTGCTTTGTTTTTATTTCTGAGTGATGTTTTGGCCATTCAAGGTTTTTTCTGATTCCATATAAAACGAAGTATTATTTTTTCAAGATCTTTAAAATATGACAATGAGCTTTAATAGGAATTGCATTAAAATTATCTATTGCTTTGGGTAGTACAGACATTTTAACAATGTTGATTCTTCCCAGCCATGAGCATGGTATGTTTTTCCATTTGGTAACATCTTCAGCTATTTCTTTTCTTAAAATTTCATAGTTCTCTTTGTAGAGATCTTTCACATCCTTTGTTAGATAAACTCCCAAATATTTCATCTTCTTTGGCACTACTGTGAAAGGAATAGAGTCCTTGACTATTTTTTCGACTTGGCTACTGTTGGTATATATAAAGCCTGAGACATTGCTGTATTCCTTAATTACTTCTAAAAGTTTTGTGGTAGAATCCCTAGTATTTTCCAGATATACGATCATGTCATCTGCGAAGAGCGGAAGTTTGATCTCTTCTGACCCTATGTGGATACCCTGATCGCCTTTTCATCCCTAATTGCAATGGCTCGAACTTCCATTACAATGTTAAAGAGCAATGGAGACAATGGGCAACCTTGCCTGGTTCCTGATCTAAGTGGAAATGATTTCAATTTAACTCCATTCAATACGATATTGGCTGTGGGTTTGCTGTAGATGGCCTCTATTAGTTGAGGAAATGTCCCTTCTATACCAATTTTCTTAAGAGTTCTGATCATGAAGGATGCTGGATATTATCAAAAGCTTTTTCTGCAAAAATTGATAGAATCATATGGTCCTTATTTTTTAGTTTGCTTATGTGCTGAATTACATTTATAGATTTACGTATATTGAACCAGCCTTGAGACCCTGGGATAAATCCCACTTGGTCGTGGTGTATAATTTTTTGATGTGTTGTTGGATTCTGTTTGTTAGGATCTTATTATTTTAGCATCAATATTCATTAGTGATATTGGTCTATAAATTTCTTTTCTTGTTGGGTCTTTCCCTGGTTTGGGGATCAAGATGATGTTTGCTTCGTAGAATGTGTTGGGTAATATTCCTTCTTTTTCTATATTCTGGAAGAGGTTTAGTAATATAGGTTCTAGTTCTTCTTTAAAGGTTTGGTAGAATTCTGACATAAAGCCATCTGGTCCTGGGCTTTTCTTTTTAGGGAGATTTTGTATAGTCGATGCTATTTCAGAACTTGATATAGGCCTGTTCAACATTTCCACTTCGTTCTGGCTAAGTCTTGGTAGGTGGCATGCTTCCAGGTATTGGTTGATTTCTTTCAGATTTTCATATTTCTGAGAGTAGATTTTCTTGTAGTATTCGTTAAGGATTTTTTGAATTTCTGAGGGGTCTGTTGTTATTTCATTGTTACCATTTCTGATTGATGAAATTAAAGATTTTACTCTTTTTTTCCTGGTTAGGTTGGCCAAAGGTTTATCTATTTTATAGATCTTTTCAAAAAACCAACTTTTGGATTTATTTATCTGTTGTATAATTCTTTTGTTTTCAATTTCATTTAATTCTGCTCTGATTTTGGTTATTTCTTTTCTTCTACTGGGTTTGGGGTTGGAATGTTCTTCCTTCTCCGGTTGCTTGAGATGTCCCATTAAGTTATTAACTTCCTCTGTTTCCGTTTTCTTGAGGAAGGCTTGCAGTGCTATAAATTTCCCTCCTAGGACTGCCTTTGCAGTATCCCAGAGGGTCTGGTAATTCATGTCTTGATTGTTGTTTTGTCCAAAAATTTGGTGATTCCCTTCTTAATCTCATCTATAACCCATCTATCTTTCAGCATAAGTTTGTTTTAGCTTCCATGTTTTTGTATGGGTATGCAGGTTTCTGTTTATTCAGTTCAACTTTTATTCCATGATGGTCTGAGAAGATCTAAGGAATAATTTCTATTTTTTTAACTTTGCTGAGGTTAGATTTGTGGCCTTAGGATGTGGTCGATTTTGGAGTATGTTCTATGGGCTGATGAGAAGAATGTGTATTCAGTTTTGTTGGGATGGAATGTTCTGTAGATGTCTGTTAAGTTCAGATGTTGAATGGTTAAGTTTAAATCTAAAATTTCTTTGCTTAGCTTCTTTTTGGAGGATCTATCTAGCACTGCTAAAGGGGTGTTAAAATCTCCAACTACAATGGAACTGGAGGAAATCAAGTTGCTCATGTCTGTTAGAATTTCTCTTATAAATTGAGGTGCGTTCTGGTTGAGCACATAAATATTAATAATTGAAATCTCATCATATTGAGTATTACCTTTAACAAATATGCAGTGTCCATCCTTATCCTTCCTTATTTCAGTTGGTATAAAGCCTATTGTGTCTGCGAATAGGATTGCAACGCCTGCTTTTTTCTTCTTTCCATTTGCCTGGAGTATAGATGACCATCCTTTCACTTTGAGTCTATATTTGTCTTTTAATGTAAGATGCGATTCTTGTATGCAGCAGATATCTGGCTTGAGTTTTTGTATCCAGTCTGCCAACCTGTGCCTCTTTAGAGGACAATCTAAAACATTCACATTAATTGAGAATATTGATAAACCTTTCAAGAGTTCAGTGGACATTTTTAATCCTTTTGCTACTGTGGAAGTTGAAATTTGATCAAAATTTTCTGGGTGGGTTTACTTTTGTGGTGGAGGACTATGCTGGTCTTTATGGAGGATAGGTCTGAGAATATCCTGGAGAGCTGGTTTGGTTATGTGAAATTTCTTCAACATGTGAATTGTCATTGAAGTATTTAATTTCTCCGTCATAAATGAAACTCAGTTTAGCTGGGTACAGGATCCTGGGTTGAAAGTTATTTTGTTTTAGGAGATTAAAAGTCGATGACCATCTTCTTTTAGCTTGAAAGGTTTCAGCAGAGAGATCTGCAGTTATTCTAATAATTTTGGTGATAGTTTTCTTTTGTCTGGCTGCTTTCAGAATTTTCTCCTTCATATTAACTTTAGCAAAGTTGATTATGATGTGTCTGGGCGATGTCTTATTTGGGTTGAATCGTGCTGGAGTTCTGAAATTGTCTGCTATCTGAATTTCAGAATCTCTTGGCATGTCTGGAAAGTTCTCCTTCCTAATCTCATGGAGAAGAGACTCTGTGCCTTGTGAAGCCACTTCGTCGCTTTTAGGGATCCCTACAAGACGAATATTGGTTTTCTTCGAATTATCCCAGAGGTCTCTGAGAGAGTGATCTGTTTTTGCCCTCTATTTCTCTTCCGCTTTGAGACTTTGGGAGTGTTTGAAAGTTTTGTCTTCAATGTCAGAAATCCTTTTTTCTGCTTGCTCCATTCTGTTACTGAGGGATTCTAATGTGTTTCTCAGATCTTTGAGGGCTTTAACTTCTTGTCTCAATGTGTCAAAATCTTTGGTCGTTTGGTCTTTGAATTTGTTGAATTCTTGAGATATCTTTTGGGTTACTGCTTGGAATTCTAATTCGATCTTATTTGGTATCCAGATTCTGAATTCGATTTCTGACATCTCAGCTATTTGTTTGTTCATGGGATCTTGTGCTGTGTCTGCCCCATTGATCCTTGGGGGAGTTGATCTACTCTAATTATTCATATTGCCAGAGTATTTCCTTTGATTTCGTCTCATGATTGTTTTTCACCTTTGCCTCTCGTGGGCCTCAGAGTTGGGGTGGTGTCTCTCTGAGATTAGACCCCGGGGGATCACTCTATTGTTGCTGGATCTTTGTAGGGAGTGACCCTGTGTAGCTCTTTTGGGGCTGCCCCAGCCAGGGAGTTCTTGTTGTGGGAGCACCCCTGGATCCAGCAACAGGGTGGGGGTTGGTGCACATCGTTGTGGGAGTGCCGGGCACCCAGTGACTTTGGCACAGATGGCCCAAGGCTCCAGCAGTCTCTGGCCAGGAGGAGGGCTCCGTGCAGAGGCAGGGAGGGCTCTGGAGGGCACGGAGCTACCAGAGTCCCTGGCCAGACGAGCGGGTGGTGTGGAGGCAGGGAGGGTACGGGAGGAGGACCGTGGGTTGCGCGGCTCCTGGAGTTCCTGGTCAGGGTGTGGGGAGGCCCGGTGGGCCGGGTAGCGGGTCTCTGCACAGCTCTTCCAGAGGTCCAGGAGGGTCCCAGTGCAGTTCTTACCGGTGTCTTCTAGGGTGCCTATCACGGGTCCGGCTCAGCTTTTCCAGAGGTCTGGGAGGGTGCTGATCTTGTGTCCCAGTGCAGCTCTTCCAGAGGTCCAGTAGGGTTCCGTTCACAGGTCCCGCGCAGCTGTTCTGGACATGTGGGAGGGTGTGATCATGGGTTCTGGCGCAGCTCTGCCGGTGGTCCAGGAGCATTCTGATCATGGGTCCCTGCTGCAGCTCTTCCGGAGGTGGGAGGGTGCCAATCACAGGTCCAGCGCAGCTCTTCTGGACGTCCGGGAGGGTGCCCATAGCAGGTCCCAGTGCAGCTCTTCTGGAGGTGGGAGGGTGCTGAGAGCAGGTCCCATCGCAGCTCTTCTGGAGGTTTGGGAGTGTGCCGATCACGGGTCCCGGCCCAGCTCTTCCCTGATTTTCTGTTTCTTGTGGAAGTTTCAAGAAGTTGGATTTTACTAAAATTTTTCTATTAATGTTATCAGCATAGAGTTGTTTATACTTTCCTTTTAGAATATTTTTAATATTTGGAGGTTTTGTCTTTTTCTGTCCTTATTTAATTTCACCTGGCGTTTATCAATTTTATTTTCAAAGAACTAACTTTTGACTTTTGTTTCCTCTTTTGTGTTTTAGTTTTTTTGGTTCACTTATTGCTCTTTGTTGTTTCCTTTGTTTTACTTTTTTTTCTTTTGGTTTAATTTGCTGCTGTAGAGGAGGTAAAGATTTTCCTTCATCTTCTTATGGTTACTAGCTTGAACTCTAAGACAGATTAACATGGGGAAAGCATGCAAATTTTATTTATGCAGATGTGAGAGCCCTCACAAGAAAAATGAAGACTCAAAGTTAGCGCTAAACACATATGCTGGTTTTAGACAAAGAGTGGTAAATTGTGAAATTGTGACAAGAATAAAGGGTTTCAACTAGACAGTTAATTATGGAGAAGTGACTAGGAAGGTAAGAGTTAGTTTAATAGGATTTGTACAAATTTGGCTTGGCCTTGATTTCTCATCTCTAGGGATTTAAAATGTCTTTCTTCTTTCTGGTGCAGGGAGGATACCTTTCACATGGGACTTTAATCTCCTACTTTCAGGAGGAGAAAGCAAGGTCAGGGTATCTTTAGCTCCAAATAATCAATATACCACAGCAACATCTTTTGGAATGGCAGTCCTGAACTCCTTCACTGCTCTTTGAAATTTTTTGGAATGGATAATTAATTAGCTCTTTGATTTCCTACTGTCTTGAAGTAGGCAGAGAAAATTTATGGGTATAAGTTTTGATAGGGCTTTCATTATCATTTACTTAAACATACTTCTCACTCTGGTTACATCTTCAATCCATAGGTTAACTGTAAGCAAATTGAAGAGATTACAAGTGGTTACAAGTCCACAGTGATCAAAACAGCATGATACTGGCACAGAAATAGAGACATAGACATTTGGAACAGAATAGAAAATTAAGAGATGAAACCAGTTTCTTACAGATCTTTGATAGAATACAAAAAAGCATACACTGAGGGGGTAGATCCCTGTTCAATAAGTAATGCTAGGAGAACTGGATAACCACATGTAAAAGACTGAAATATGACCCACTTACAAAAATTTATTCAGGATGGATAAAAGATTTAAATCTAAGGCAGGAAATGATTAACATCCTAGAAAAAAATATGGGAAAAACTCTTGAAGATGCTAACCTGGGGAAAGATTTTATGAAGACTTCCGTGGCAATTGCAACAACAAAAATTAACAAAATGAGACTTAAACTGAAAGCTTTCTGTGCAACTAAGAACACAACAATGAAAGAAAATAGACAACCTTCAGAATGGGAAAAGATATTTGCATATTCCCCATCTGAGAAGGCTTGATAACTAGTGTCTATAGAGAACTCAAATTAATCTGATAAAAAAAGAGCTAACAATCCCATCTATCACTGGGCAAGAGACATGAACAGAACTTTCTCTGAGGAATACAGACGAATGGTTAACAAACATTTGAAAAAATGTTGAAAAAATGTTCATCGTCCCTAATCATCAGAGAAATGCAAATCAAAACCACCCTGAGATATCACCTATCCTAGTAAGATTAGCCCACATCACAGAGTCCCAAAGTTGCAGATGCTGGTGTAGATTTGGAGAGAGGGGAACACTTTGACACTGTTGGTGGGATTGCAAACTAATACTGTTTATAATTTAAAACACAAAATTTGTATAGGAAAGTAATACATTAAATTTCCAACTAAGACTATTATATATATAAATCCCTGGACATTTTGCAGAGTTGAATACAGAGAAGAAAGTATTTATGAATGGTGAAGGGGAGTCTTAGGGAAACTTGCCCTTTTCCCCTAGGTGGTTTGCTGAAAAGATCAGCTTACATTAAGAAGAGAAACGTTTATTTCAAAATACCATGTGCCTGGGGGGAACCACAAGAATGATTTCCCAAAATTTCAGTGGTAATCAGTGGTTTTTAAAGATGACTTTTAGAAGAGAGTGGGGAGAGAAACTGGAAAGTATACGTGTGGTAAGTGTTTGCTAAAGGGGAGACAGGTATTGTGCTTCACATGACCTGGGGGCCAAGTCTTTCAGCATGTGATAAGGAGTCTAGCAGCCCTTTCAGGTTTTAGGCAGATAGAGGAAAGTGTTTGTTCAGAGTTTCCTGATTATGAATAGCTTTTAATTCAAAATAATCTTTATACCAAGGAATTGTATTTTGGAGTGAAATTTTCTTAGCTCCTTCAATGGTTAAACTCTGAATTTGGCTAGTAATTATATTTAAATTAGAATGCAGGCTTAGCTTTAGCTTGGCAAATTTGAGAAATTAGTCTTTGGTGTTTGTGATATATTGTATGTACTGTTTTATAGAAAGGTTATTTGACTTTTATATGGAAATGATACACACTGTTAAAAAAGCTTAAAATGGCAGCAAAGACTACCTTTCTTCTCCTCAAGCCTGTTACTCCCGAGAGTCTACTGCCATTAAGTTTATTTTTAATTACTGTTTTGACTTAAAAAATACTTCCCTATTGTAAGATTTATTAGTATTTAAACATTTTTTGACTTTGACCTCTGAAAAATGGGGATAGTGGCGTGCTTATACTTTAAGCTCTTAACTACCCTCTCCCTTCTCTCCAGGATTTTTTTTTATTAGCAGTGCCTCTACCCTGATCTCCCTCCCTCACATCTGCATGTTCAGCTGCCTCGTTGATATCTCCATTCAGATGTCTTACTGGTATCTCAAAGTGAACAAGTCTAAAAAGAGCTCCTGATATCTGTCTTTCCTCCAAGTCTTCTTACAGTGTACTGCTTATCTCTTAATGGTAGCTGCATTTTTTAGTTGCTTAGAATAAAACTGTTAAGTTACTATCTCTCATATTTTAAAATGTAAACCTTATTTCTGATTCATCAATAAGTCATTTTGGCACTATATTCAAAGCATGGTAAGAATTTGACACTATTCACCATGTCTTCTACATCTACAACTATTCTGGCACAAGCCACCATTGTCCCTTGCCTGGATTTTAGCAATAGCCCTGCTCTGTAAACTAGTTTCAACCGGCAGCCAGAGGGATCCTGTGTAACTCAGATCCTACCATTTCTTGACTTTCCTTTGCAAAGTAGCTTTTCATCTCATTCAGAGTAGAACTCAAAGTCCTTCCATCCTTTGAGGCTCTCTATGGTTTGGATGAATTAGATGCTGATAAAAACCATTTGAGGTATGGATATGGAAGGCTGTTTCCGGCTTTCAGATTAGTTGTTGTTGTGATGATTTCATAGTTGCCTGATAGTACCAACCTGGGTAGCTGATAGGGAAGTGGTGGTGGTCACTGCAAAGCCTCATGTTTGTCAGAACCCACATATCTGTTCACTGTCATCAGAAGAATGTTCTGGTTTCTGTTTCTCTTCTGTCTTCCAAATATCATGCAAAAGCATTGCACTGACTGAATATAAATCACATCTAGAATTCCAGAGACAAGACCTTTGCAAAATGTAGTTCTTACGCTTTTTTAGCTTTTGTAATATATAGAGAAGAGGCTGGAAGGTGGTGAGAATGAATGAAGTAAATATGCCTAGATAGATAAGATATATGAATACATATATAAATATTGGATTAGTCAGTGTTCTCCAGAAAAACAGAATCAACAGGATGCAGATACATTTAATGAGGTCATTAGAGTGAGCCTTAATTCAGCGTGACTAGTGTCCTTATAAGAAGAGACGGTTCAGACATACAAGTCTCTCTCTCTCTTAGTAGATTGAGGGCTGACAAGTATGAAATTTGCATAACAGGCTGGAAACCCAAGGAAGACTTGATGGTTCAGTCTTGAAGCCAAAGGCAGTCTGAAGGCAGAATTTCTTATTATTTTAGAAGACCTCAGTCTTTTTGTTTGTTTGTTTGTTTGTTTGTTTGTTTTTTGCCTTCAACTGATTGGATCAAGCTCACACATATTATGAAGGGTAACCTGCTTTACTCAAAGTCTATTGATTTAAATAATGTTAATTACATCTAAAAAATATTTTACAGCAACATCTATGCTGGTGTTTGACCAAACAACTGAGTACCATAGCTTATTAACCCAGTTGTCACATAAAATTAACCAGCCTGGTCTACATCTTATCAACTTGGCATCCATTCATATCCCTTTAAACCATATTGTTATGAGCTGAGTTATGCCTCTATCTCCAAATTCACATTTAAGTTCCAACCCCAGAATGTGACTATATTTGGAGATAGGGTCTTTCAAGAGGCAGTTAAGTTAAAATGAGGTCATTAGGGTGGGCTTTAATTCAGTATGACTGGTATCTTTATAAGAAGAGGAAATTTGGACCTGGACATGTACAGAGGGTACACCATATGAAGACACTGGGAGGAAGTTCCAACAACAAGCCAAGGACAGGCCTCAGAAAAAACCTAAGCTGCTGGTACCTTGACCTTGGATTTATAGCCTTCAGACTTGTGAGGAAGTAAAGTTCTGTTCTTTAAGCCACCAAGTTTGTGGCACTTTGTTATAGAAGTCCCAGCAAACTAATAATAATACTTGTTCTCCAAATAAAGGTCTTGTATGCAAAGTACTAACCATTCCCCCAAAGAGGATGTAAAGTACGTGGGTGACGTTCATTTTTCTTGTTATCTTATATTTTAAATACTGTGATATAGAATTAAAAATATTTAAATACCATGATTAAAGTCAGTACATCTTATATATGTTATATAAGGGAATAAGAGAAGGAAGAAAACAAAAGTTTGTGCATAAGCATATCCATAAAAAAAAAAAAAAGAAATTAGACTTGAAAGTGAAAATTACTCCTTGATTCAGGGTCTGCACAATGGATGTTGTGTTAGCAGGCATGAAAACAACATTAATCCCCTTGTTCATCTCCATCAGAGGTCTTAGGTGAACAGGTACATTGTTAATGAGCAGTAATACTTTGAAAGGAATCTTTTTTCTGAGCAGTAGGTCTCAACAGTGTGCTTAAAACATTCAGTAAACTATGCTGTAAATGATGTGCTGTCTTCTGGGCTTTATTCCATTTATAGAACTCAGGCAGAGTAGATAGAACACAATTCTTAAGGGCCCTATGATTTTTGGTTTGGTAAATGAGTATTGGCTTCAATTTTAAGTTAGAAGCTGCATTGCTCCCTAACCAGAAAGTCAGTCTGTCTTGAAGCCAGTCAGTTTCTCCTCTCTAGCTACGAGAATCCTGCATGTCATCTTCCGGGATAAGCCCATTTTGTCTACATGGAAAATCTTCTGTAAAGTGTGTCCCTCTTCCTCAATGATCTCAGCTAGAGCTAGACAGCTTGCGGCAGCTTCTTTCCATAAACCTCTTGTCTGTTAGCTTCAAACTTTTTCTCTGCAGCTTCCTCACCTCTTTCTGACTTCATAGCATTGATAGAGTTAGGGCCTTGCTTTGGATTAGGATTTGTCTTAAGGAAATTTTGTGGTAGGGTTGATTTTCTATCTAGACTGCTAAAACTTTCTCCCTATCAGCAATAAGGCTTTTTGCTTTCTTATCATTCATTTGTTCACTGGAGTAGCACTTTGAAATTCTTTCAAGAACTTTTCTTTTGCATTCCCAACTTAGCTCTGGTGAAAGAAGCCTAGCTTTTAGCCTATCTCGGTTTTGATGTGCCTTCCTCACTAAGCTTAATCATTCTAGCTTCTGATTTCAAGTGAGAAAAATGCAGCTTTTCTTTTTACTTGAACACTTAGAGGCCACGTAGGGTTATTAATTGGCCTAATCTCAATATTGTTATGACTCAGGGATAAGGAAGACAGGGGAATGGCTGGTTGATGGAGCAATCAGAACAAAAGCACCGCATTTGTTAAGTTTGCCATCTTATATGGGTGAGATTTGTGCTGTCTTACAACAATTATTATACAATAGTAATAGCAAAGATTGCTGATCATAGATCACCATAACAGATATAATAATAATGGAAAAGTTCAAAACATTGTGAGAATTACCCAAATGTGAAAAAGACGTGAAGTCAGCTCATGCTCATAAAAAATGGCAGAGAGACTCGCTTGATACAGCGTTGCCACAAATCTTTAGTTTGTTAACAAAGGACAACTGCAGTATGTGCAAAATGTTATAAAACAAAGTGCAATAACATTGAGGTACATCTGTATAAAAGTGATAAATATTTGTGCTAAAGATGGAAAAATACAGAAGCACAAAGAATGTATAATGTTCTATCATTCGCTTTTTTTTTTGCAGTTTTTGGCCAGGGCTGGGTTTGAACCTGCCATTTCCGGCATATGGGTCCGGTGCCTTACTCCTTTGAGCCCCAGGCACCGCCCTCTATCATTTGCTTTTTACAGGTGTTCATCTTTCTAGTTTAGAATACACAGATCTATCTAATTTTTAAAAAAATTACATGACATTCTGTTGTATGTCTATAGTATAATTTAAAGAAGTGCCTAATTATCGATGTAAGTGTTGTTTCTGACTTTTCTCATCATACCTATTACTCTGTTGGATGTGTTTATAGGTCTATACCTACAGAAAAATTGCAGCTTTGAAATTGCTAGATGAAAGCGTATATAATTTAAATTGTCCTTCAAAAGGGGTCTTGATTTATATTTGAATCACAAAAGTGATGAGAATATGTTTTCCTACATTGTTTTCGATGTTGGATTTTACCATACTTTTTCGTTTTTTAATCAATGTAATAATAACTCATTTTATTTCATTCATTGTAAATAGATTAAAGCATCCTTTAAAATTTTAGCTAATCTCATGTGTTACTATTTCTCTTCACTTGGAATGTTTTTTTCTTGTTTCATTTTTTTCTCTGAATCGTTACCAGTTATCAAGCCAACATCAAAATTTGCTTTTTTCCAATATTGGATTTCCCAATAACCTTAGCCTAACATGATTTCTCCCTCCTGATATACTTAATGCTTTATTTTCGACTTATCACAATTTTGTACCAGTCCTAATGCATATGATTTATTCTTCTAGGATTTGCAGATATACATGATGGCTGAACAATAATGTAAAGAGAAGCATAAACCTATCTTCTTCCATTATGGAGACAGGTTTGCCAGATGGAGAGCCTGACCGAACTTCGGTGAGTAGTTCAAATATAGCATAATAATTCTATGCCATCTCTTCCTTTTATTCTCCCTGCCCTCCTAACAGTATAGTATAAAACATATTAATATGATAGTTTGTGTTTCTTTTCCCCCAAAAGCTTTGTCTTTAGTGAAATCAAGAGTGTGTTGCTAGTTGAGGAAGTTAAATACCTCCATATCTCAAATCAACTATGAGCAAGATGGAGGGAATGAAACAGTTAAAATAATTAAGAAATAACAATTGGATATATATTCTTTTATTAAAATATAAAAATTTAATAAACATTGCTGCCCTGTGATCATGATCAAGTTATATTCTGAAATTGAAGTAAATAAGTAAGGGTAGTGGGTAAAATATACCTTACCCAATAAATTTTTTTCAAAATTTAATCTACCAGTAGGGCAGATTAAATGATTGGTCAAAGTACAAAAACATTTTGCTCCAGGATAATTTCATTTTTTGTTCTCTTGTTGCATGTTGAGTGTTCCATTCAATACAGATTTATAGACTCTGTATTAGAAAAAACTTCTGTTACCTAAAGCTGGTACCTTTATCATTTGTTAGGTGGTAGATTATTTGACAAATTCATGTTGTTGGAATAAGGTGGATGCCAACTTTTCTGTTGTTCATATTGCCATAGACTTGAAAGTCACCGTTATATTGAGGTGTTTGTAAATTTAGTGAATGTCTTTTCTTCACTCTCCAATGTAGGCACAGTCTAATGATTGACTGCAAAGTGCAGTTTTGCTGCCTTGTATTAACTTTTTCCCAGCCTTTCTTGAATTTCTGGTCAAAAAAAGTTAAACTTTAAAATGATAACTTGTTAGTAGAGTGTAAAGTGGACCTGGAAATAAATTGGCTTATGAATGTTATTGTCAGGGTGATTATAAATGTAAAACTGATGGTAGGTTATCTTATTTTTACTATAAAAGTTAAGATTAAGCCTTGTTTATAAAACATGATGTTTTTCATAAACCTCATCTTTTTTTAAAGCTAATGGAGTTTCTTAGTCTCTTTTAGCTGAAATATTTTTGATCTTTTAGTGGTAATAAAAATGTTAGTAACTACCGTTGCTATTTTCTAAGTGTATACTTTGTCATAACATTCATTAAAGGAAGATATTTGTTTATCTTAACTTTTATCTTCTCTAAGACCTCACGGTGGCTTGATGTTGACTACATACTTACCTTTCTGAATAGAGTTGCTTGGAATTTATTGCTACCTTTTAAAGTAGGTATCTAAGTAAATGGTATCAAGATTAATACCAGAATCCCTGGGCTGTAGTAATAAAGGTTTATTTATTTTGTAGGTTTATTCTAAATTTTGTTGAAATCTAGGAGTTAAAGGGATTACAAAGTAGTGAGAACAGTTGTCCTTTCTCGTTCATTAAGTTTCTTCTGTGAAATATTGTAGCTCATTTTAGATAGAATCCTAATACTTTCAATGTGAACTACTAAAATACTCTGTATTTGAAACTAATGTTGAGGTCCACTTTTGCATTAACTATTTATAAAATATCACCTTTGAACTGCATGGCCTAAGCTAGTTACTCTTTGGATCTAGGAGAGGTGGATAAGAACATGAACTCTGGACAAAAAGGGAAAAAAAAGAACATGGACTCTTTAAGACATTTAGCTACATTTTTTTTAAACCTAATTTTTATTAAATCATAACTGTATACATTTATGGGGTACAATGTGATGATTTGATATACAAGGTGGAATGTTTAAATCAAACTAACATAATCATCACCTCACTTGTTTTTGTGGTAAGATATTTATAATATACTTTTAGTTGTTTTGAAATGTACCCTTGCATTGTGTACATTAGGGAAGATCCCACCAAATACCCTCCCTCCACTTGTCCTCCCTCCCTTCCCCTCCCCTCTCACTCCTCTCCGGTCTCTTTGTATTTTATCATTCGTATGAATGTTATAAGTATATCTATATTTGTTTCATAATAGTATTGAGTACATTGGATACTTTTTTTTCCATTCTTGAGATACTTCACTAAGTATGTTCTAGCTCCATCCAAGTTAACATAAAAGATGTAAAGTCTCCCTCTTTTATAGCTGCATAGTATTCCATGGTATACATATACCACCATTTGTTTATCCATTCGTGAGTTGCTGGGCATTTAGGCTAGCTATTGTGAATTGGGTTGCAGTAAACATTTTGGTGCAAATGTCTTTGTTGTAAAATGACTTTTGTTCATCTGGGTAGATACCTAGTAATGATATTGCAGGATCAAACAGTAGATCAACTTTTAGTTCCTTGAGACTTCTGCATACTTCTTTCCAAAAGGACTGTATTAGTTTGCAGTCCCACCAACAATGTAGAAGTGTTCCTTTCTCTCCACATCCATGCCAACATATGCAGTTTTGGGATTTTTGTGATGTGGGCTAATCTTACTAGGGTTAGGTGATATCTCAAAGTGGTTTTGATTTGCATTTCTCTGATGATTAAAGATGATGAGCCTTTTTTCATGTGTTTGTAGGCTGTGCACCTTGTCATCTTCAGAGAAGTTTCTGTTCAAGTCTCTTGTCCACAAAAAGATGTTTGTTTTTTTTTTTGTTCTTTTCTTATTGATTAGTTTGAGTTCTTTGTGGATACTAGTTATCAGACCTTTATCAGAAACATAACCTGCAAAAATCTTCTCCCATTCTGACGGCTGTCTGTTTCCTTTACTTACAGTGCCCTTGGCTGTGCAGAAGCTTTTTAGCTTGATCAAATTCTAGTAATATATTTTTAGTGTTGCTTCAATTGCCAGGAAAGGTCTTCCTCATAAAATATTTTCCCAGGCCCATTTATTCAAGTGTTTTACCTGTGCCGTCTTCTAGTATTTTTATAGTTTCGTGTCTTAAGTTTAAATCTTTATCCAGTGAGAATCAATTTTTGTTAGTGGTGAAAGGTGAGGGTCCAAGTTTCAGTCTTTTACAGGTTGCTAACCAATTCTCTTAGCACCATTTGTTAAATAAATAGGGAGTCTCTTCCCCAATGTATGTTTTTGTTAGGCTTATCAAAGATTAAATAACAATATGTAGCTGGGTTCATCTTTTGGTTTTCTATTCTATTCCATATGTCTACCTCTTTTTTTGTGCCAGTACCATGCTATTTTGATCACTATAAATTTATAGTATAATCTGAAGTCTGGTAATGTGATACTTCCTGATTTGTTCTTATTTCTGAGTAATGTATTGGCTATTTGAGGTTTTTTCTGATTCCCTACTATTTTTTCAAGTTCTTTAAAGTATGAGATCAGTGCTTTGATAGGGATTAAATCTGTAGATTGCTTTGGGTAGTGTGGACATTTTAACAATGTTGATTATTCCAAGCCATGAGCATGGTATTGTTTTCCACTTGTTAACATCTTCAGCTATTTCTTTTCTCAGGATTTCATAGTTCTCATTATAGAGATCTTTCACCTCCTTTGTTAGATAAATTTCCAGGTATTTCATCTTCTTTGGCACTACTGTAAAAGGAATAGAGTGACTGTATTTTCAGTTTGACTATTGTTGGCACATATAAAAGCTACTGACTTGTAAGTATTGATTTTGTAACCTGAGACTCTGCTATATTCCTTGATCACTTCTAAGAGATTTATAGTTGAATCCCTGAGGTTTTCCAGGTGTAAAATCATGTCATCCACAAAGAGTGAGAGTTTGACCTCCTCTGATCCCATTTGAGTACCCTCGATTGCCTTTTCTTGCCTAATTATGATAGCTAGGACTTCCATTACGATGTTGAATAGCAGGGGTGACAATGGGTATCCTCGTCTAGTCCCAGATCTGAGTGGAAATGTTTTCAATTTTACTCCATTCAAGATGATATTGGCTGTGGATTTGCTGTAGATGGCCTCTATCAGTTTAAGAAATGTCCCATCTAAGCCTATTTTCTTAAGTGTTCTGATCATGAAAGGATGCTGGATATTATCAAAAGCTTTTTCTGCAGCAATTGATAGAATCATGTGGTCTTTATTTTTTATTTATGTGGTGTATTATATTTATAGATTTACATATGTTGAACCAGCCTTGTAACCCTGGAATAAAACCAACTCGATTGTGTTGTATAATTTTTTTGATATGTTGTTGAATTTTGTTTGCTAGAATCTTATTAAATATTTTTGTATTGATATTCATTAATGATATTGGTCTATAATTTTCTTTCTTTGTTGGGTTCTTTCCTGGTTTGGAGACTAAGGTGATAATTTGATTCATAGAATGTGTTGGGGGAGGATTCCTTCTTTTTCTATGTTTTGGAAATGGTTATGTAATATAGGTACTAGTTGTGTTTGAAGGTTTGGTAGAATTTTGATGTGAAGCCATCTGTTCCCGGACTTTTCTTTTTGGGGAGATTTTGTATAGTTGATGCTATTTCAGTGCTGGATACAGGTCTATTCAAAATTTCTAATTCTTTCAGGTTGAGTCTAGAAACGTGGCATGCTTCCAGGTATTGGTCTGTTTCCAGATTATCATATTTCTGAGAATAGAGGTTTTTTGTAGTAATCATTGAGGATTTTTTTGAATTTCTGTGGTATCTATTGTTACTTCTCCTTTATCGTTTTTGGTTGAGGTTATTAGGGATTTTACTTTTCTGTTTCTGGCTAGGCTAGCCAAAGGTTTATCGATTTTATTAATCTTTTCAAAGAACCAACTTTTCGTTTTGTTGATCTTCTGAATTCTTTTGTTTTCAGTTTCATTTAATTCTCTAATTTTGATTATTTCTTTTCTTCTGGTGGGTTTGGGGTTGGATTGTTCTTCCTTTTCTAGTTGCTTGAGATGACACATTAGGTTGTTTACTTGCTCGCTTTCTGTTTTCTTGATGAAGGTGTCTAAAGCTATAAATTTCCCTTTTAGGACTGACTTTGCAGTATGCCACAAGTTTTGGTAATTTGTGTCTTAATTATCATTGTGTTCCAAAAATTTGATGATTTCCTTCTTAATCTCATCTTTGAGACAGCTATCATTCAGACTAAGGTTATTTAGTTTCCACAACTTAATGTTTGAGTATGGATATTTCTATTGCTGTAACTTTTATTCTACGATGGTCTGAGAAGATACAAGGAATAATTTCTGTTCTTTTAAATTTGTTGAGTTTAGACTTGTGTCCTAAGATATGATTAGTTTGGAAGATGATCCATGGGTTGATGAGAAGAATGTCTATTCAGGCTGGGCGTGGTGGCTCATGCCTATAATCCCAGCACTTTGGGAGGCTGAGGTGGGCGGATTGCCTGAGCTCACAAGTTTGAGACCAGTCTGAGCTAGAGCAGACCGTGTCTCTAAAAATAGGGTGTTGTGGCGGGCATTTGTAGTCCCAGGTACTTGTGGAGGCTGAGGCAAGAGAATCTCTTGAGCCCAAGAGTCTGAGGTTGCTGTGAGCTATGATACCAAGGCACTCTACCCGAGGTGACAAAGTGAGAGTCTGTCTCCAAAAAAAAAGAAAGAAAAAGAAAAAAAAAAAGAATATATTTCGTTTTATTATGATGAAATGTTCTGTAGATGTCAAGTTTGAGTCTGTCATTTCTTTGTTTAGTTTCTTCTTGGAGAAGCTATCCAGAACTGACAAAGGGGTGTTAAAATCTCCAACTGTTATAGTGCAGGAAGATATCACATTGTTCATATCCGTGAAGGTTTTCTTTATAAACTGAGGATCATTTAGGTAGGGTGAAAAAAATGTTAATTATTGAAATCTTTTAATGTTGAGTGTTTCCCTTGACAAATATGTAGTGTCCATCCTAGTCTTTCCTTATCTTTGTTGGTTTAAATCTTACTGTATCTGCAAGTAAAATTGCAACCCCTGCTTTTTTCTGGTTTCCATTTGCCTGTATTATAGATGTCCATCCTTCACCCTGAGTCTTTTTTTATCTTTTGAAGTAAGGTGAGTGTCTTGTAGGCAACAGATACTTGGCCTGAGTTTTTGTATCCAGTCAGCTAACCTGTGCCTCTTTAAAGGACAATTTAAGCCATTCACATTAATTGAGAGAATTGATAGGCATGGTAGTGTCTTGGCCATCATGTTTTTCAAAGGACCAATGGATATTTTTAAGTCTTTCACCATTGTGGAAGTTAGGTTTTGTTTGATAAAATCTGGGTGAGCTTACTTTGGTGGTAGACCATTGTGCTGGTCATTATGGGTTTGAGTATTCCTGGAGAGCTGGTTTGGTTATGGCAAATTTCCTCAACATGCGCATGTTAGTAAAGTATTTGATTTCCCCTTCACAAATGAAACTCAGTTTAGCTGGATTATAGAATCCTGGGCTGAAAGTTGTTTTGTTTTAGGACAGGCATCCTCAAACTTTTTAAACAGGGGGCCAGTTCACTGTCCCTCAGACCGTTGGAGGGCCAGACTATAGTTTAAAAAAATAAAAAAAGTATGAACAAAGTCCTATGCACACTGCACATATCTTATTTTGAAGTAAAAAAAAAACAAAATGGGAACAAATACAATCACACCACCTCATATGGCCCACGGGCCGCAGTTTGAGTACCCCTGTTTTAGGAGATTGAAGGCCCATGACCATCCTCTTTTGGCTTGAAAGGTTCCAGCTGAGAGATCTGTAATCATTCTAGTATTTCTCTCTTTGGAGGTAATGCTTTTCTTACCTCTGGCTGCTTGCAGAATTTTTTTCTTCATATTAACTTTGGCAAAGTTAATTACAGTGTGTCTGGGAGATGCTTTATTTGGATTGAGTCTTGCTGAGGTTCTGAAACTGTCTACTGTCTGAATTTCTGTATCACTTGCAATGCTTGGGAGATTCTCCTCGATGTTATCTTGGAGTAGAGTGTGCCTTTAGGATCATCCTCTTCTCTCTCAGGAATCCCTGTAAGTCAGATGTTTGATCTTTTGGAATGATCCCACAACTCTCTCAGGGAATGATCTGTTTTTGCCTTCCCTTTCTCTGTTTCTTTGAATGCTTGGGAATGTTCAGAAGGTTTGTCTTCAATTTCAGAGATTCTTTCTTCTGCCTGCTCAACTCTTTTACTGAGGGATTCTACTGTATCTCTAAGATCCTTGAATAACTTTTCCATTTCCTTGAGCTCTACTGTCTCTTTTCTCATTATGTCTATATCCTTGGTGATTTTGTGCTTGAAATCATTAATTTCTGCAGACAGCTTTTGAACAACTCTTTGGATTTCTATTTCCATCTTTTCCTCCTTTCTATTCATTTTATTTGCCATCCATATTCTGAATTCTGTTTCTGACAATTCAGCCATTTGTCTATGAATGGCATCTTCTGTGTATCTCCTGTGTCATTCCTTGGGGGAGTTGATCTGCTCTGATTATTCATGTTCCCAGAGTTTTTCCACTGGTTCCACCACATGATTATTTTCAACAGTTTTCCTAGTAAAACTGGTAGGTTGAGATTGGATTGAGGGTCCCAGGATGTAGAGTTAACCAGCCCTTTACCGATGAGCTGGGGCTGGTGATTGTGGCTTTTCTCCTACAGCTTTACAAAGGTCCTTTTCACAGGTGCTGCCAAAGACTCTGAGGACCTGATTGGCGTGATACCGCTGGCTGGCTATGTGTTGTGGTCAGTCCCTATCCAATCCTAATGAGTTGTGGTATTAGGTTGAAACCTCAACTGGGGAGAGATACAATCAACTGCGGCACCCGTTCCCCCACCAGCAACAGCTAGGGGAGGAGAATCAGTCCGTTCTGTTACATCACATCCATGGCTCATTACATCCTTGGAGGGTCCCCGGGTAGATAGCTGAGGTCAAAAATTCTAATCTGATTGTCCCAGGTAGTACAATCACTGCTTAACAGGGAGAGTTCAAAGGGTCTCTAGCAACCCGATAAGAAGGATCCACAGGCAGTTCTGTCTTGAAAACCCCAGGGGCTGAAGCCTGGTTCCCTATGGTGGGCAACAGCATCAGGAGAGGGCACTGCCAAAGTCTGATGTGGGCGTGGGCTTCACTATGCCCCAGTGCAGTGCGTTTCTCTCTCCCCAGGCCCCCCAACTTCCACTGAGTCACTGTTTCTGCATTGCTGTCCAGCGGCCCACATAATGCCCAGGCCTCTCACATAATTGCCAGATACTCTGGGCTCTGCAGGGGCCAGGGCTATGATAAGCTAGACTATAAGGGAAGGGTGGACTGGGAGTTCAGAATTGCACAGAAAATACTTGTTTGATTTTATGCTGGGCAGGGTGATGCCTAGGTTCATGAGTGGGACCTCCTTGGAGAGGGAGGCCCGGTGTTTGGCTGCTCTCTCCTGTGGGATAAAGTAAGAGGTCTTTTGTTCCCTCTTCACTTACAGAGAGCACACAGCAAGCCTCTCTCTTGGGGGAGGGGGTCTCTGGTCCTCTTAGCAATGGGCTTGTACCTAGAATTTGTTTTCTTGGGTCCTCTTTCTTGGAGTCGCAGCTTACCTCAGCAGAGGTGATGTCTATCTTCTTTCTTAGCTCAGCTCCCCACCTTTGGCTTCATTAAGTCCATTCTGTCCATTATCTCTCCTTCTGGACAGGAGCCTCTGTTAAAAGCTGCCTCCAGTCCTCTTACTTCCCATCCTAGCTACATGTTAAAATCCAAGTTCTGTTGCTTAGTTGCATGACCTGGATAATTAATTAAATTCTCTGGGTTTCCAGTTTTCTTATTAAATAGAGATAATTGTGATAGTTACTTTAATTATAAGGTGCCACTATTATAAAGTGCCTATTATAATGCTACATACATTGTAAACATCCACTGAATAAAAGCTACTATTGTTATTGTTTATGTAATTATTAATATTAAGCCTTTTCTTCAGAAAGATAAATAATTAGAGGTCAGGAGAGGCCTATGAAGATTGGGTACTTGTTGTACATTAGAGTAGGTAGAGAAGCTTCACAGAACCTAAACTTTGAATAGCACAAGTGTATAGAGCTCATAGGATTGAAATTGAGCAGGGAAAGCAATCTAGGATGGAAAATAGCAGGAGGCAAGGCCCAGAGAGAATTGACTGCTTAGGTTTGTTCAGGTTATAATGAGTAGAGAAACTGAGTAAGATAGGCTGGGAGGAATTGGATGTGGCAGAGACCAAAGTTATGGAAGGCTTTGAGTGCAGGACCATGGATTTTGGAGGTAATGGTATGTCATTGAGTATTTTTATATGGATGGGTCTGGAAGTAGGATATAAAATGATTTGGAGGAGTGAGAGATAAAGTTATTAAGAGACTAGTAGAGTGCTCTTGGTGTGAGGTCATGAAAACTTGGATTAAATCTGACCTTATTGTCTATCCATTTTTCTTCTTGCATAAGAGCTTACTCTACTTTTTATTTTTATTTATTTATTTATTTTTTGAGACAGAGTCTCAGCATGTCCCCCTTGGTAGACTGCTGTGGTGTCACAGCTCACAGTAACCTCTAACTCTTGGGCTTGAGAGGTTCTCTTGCCTCAGCCTCCCAAGGAGCTGGGACTACAGGCGCCCACCACAACACCCGGATACTTTTTTTTTTGCAGTTGTCATTGTTGTTTTAGCAGGTCCAGACCGGATTTGAACCCACCAGCCTCCGTGTTTGTGGCCAGCGTCCTAACCACTGAGCTACAGGTGCCAAGCTATACGTTTTAAATAAGTTGTTTGCTCATTTGTTATTCTAGTTGCATATAGTTCTCTTTATGTGGTATTTTGTTTGTCTTAGGTAGTAGGTACTGAAAGTATAGATTGAATTTGTCTCTCTGTATGTGGTACTTGTATGCTGCAGGACACAAGTGCATATTTTTGTAGAGTGCTGTGGTGTTATGGCTCACAGCAACCTCAAACTCTTGGGCTCAAGTGATCTCTTGCCTCAGCCTCCCAAGTAGCAGGGACTATGAGGGTCTGCCACAACGTCCAGCTATGTTTTGGAGATGGGGTCTTGCTCTGGTTCAGGCTGATCTCAAACCTGTGAGCTCAGGCAATCTACCCGCCTCAGCCTCCCAAGTGCTGGAATTACAGGCATGAGCCACTGCACCCGGCTATATTCAATATAAACTATTTTTTAAAAGTTTAGTACTAGGTCAGGTGCGGTGGCTCATGCCTATAATCTCAATACTCTGGGAGGCCAAGTTAAGTACATTGCCTGAGCTCATGAGTTCAAGACCAGCCTGAGCCAGAGCAAGATCTTGTCTCTAGAAATAGCTGTGTGTTGTGGCAGTCGCCTAAAGTCCCACCTACTTGGGGAGGCTGAGGCAAGAGAATCGCTTGAGCCCAAGTGTTTGAGGTTTGTTAGCTGTGACGCCATGGCACTCTTCTGAGGGCGACATAGTGAGATTCTGTCTCCAAAAAAAGGTTTATTGGTGGGCAAAATCTTTCATTGTATTAAAAATTGGTCTTTTAATTTAAATCGGGTACTTTGAATTGAAGGCTTTCTGAAGTGGAAGGAACTACAAAGATAATTTAGTTCAGCAATTCTTAGAATGTAGTCAATGAGTGTCTTTCTGGTGAGCCTCAAAATGATTCAACTTCTTGAAACTCTGATTTTCACATACTTGCTAGTGGGTTATTTATTCATGATTATTCTGATTTGGTGATATTAAGCAAAATTAGTGTGTGATTAGAGTTTACTGAAAGCTTTCATCATATTCTATGAAGACTATCTAAAAATTGGCAGCCTTATAGAGGTCATGCATATGTACATAGAAATTAATGGAATTGCCCAAATTTTTGTAACATCAAGTATTATTTTGAATGGGGCATAGTTTTAGCCTATGTTGCTATTTGTTTTGTTATAAAGACTATTAGTTTAGTTTCATCATTATTGGTTTAGTATACATGTATTGTATATTAGTGGTAACATCTTTGTAACAATAGTATTTTTAGTATACAATTTCCCAATAATTGGTCTTTCAGATCTTTATGTATTCAAGTCCAGTAATCCTCCCAAAGTATTCTTGTACAGTAGCAACTTCATTAAATTTTACCATTAGTTATCGTGCTAGTTTCCTATTGTTTCTTTAACAAATTCCCACAAATTTTAGTGGCTTTAAAAAACAACATGAATTTATTATTTTAACAGTTCTGGAGGTCAGAAGTCTAAAAAGAAAATGTTAGAAGGGTCGTGTTCCTTCACAAGTCTTTGAGGGCAGAATCCAGTTCCTTGCTTTTATCCGTGGGTTGCATTCATTCCTGGGCTTTTGGCCCTTTCCTTGTTGTATCACTTCAACCTTGGGCTTTTGTTGTCATGTCTCCTACTACTCACTTTGACTCTCTTGTCTCCCTCTTACAAGAAGAACCTTAGTGATTACATTGGGCCCACTTAGGCAGTTCATTCAATAATCAAATAAAGGTCATGATATATGATCTTCAACTTCATCACACCTGCAAAGTCCTTTTTTACCATGTAAGGTAACAGTCACAGCTTCTAAGGATTGGGATGTGAACATTTTTGGGAGGCCATTATTCTGCCTCTCAGAGTCAGTTCTAACCTCTGGAGCAACTTAGCCTATAAGAAGTGGGTCCAGGCGGCACCCGCAGCTCAGTAGGCAGGGCGCCGGCCACATACACCGAGGCTAGCAGATTCAAACCCTGCCCGGGCCAGCTGAATAACAATGACAACTGTAACAAAAAAATAGCTGTTCGTTGTGGACAGCACCTGTAGTCCCAGCTACTAGGGAGGCTAAGGCAGGAGGATCACTTAAGAGAGTTTGAAGTTGCTGTGAGCTGTAATGCCACAGTACTCTATCAAGGGCGACAAAGTGAGACTGTCTTCAAAAAACAAAAAAAAAAAAGAAGTAGGTCCTATTGCTGGATAACCCAAAGTCTGGTCTGGCAGGGCATCTCACCTGCGGGATTGACAGCTAGATTGAAACCTTAAATTATGAAAATTCTTAGGTTGCAGATATCTCCTTATGTAAAGTAATGAAATAACTATAGGAATTTTAGTCAACAATTTATTTCTTATATTACTTTTCTCCCCCTAGCCAAATAGCTTCATCTTCCCCACAGTGACTTGCTAACTATCACAGTTTGTATTAATCACACACTGAAGAATGTTAATAGAAGTTATCTTTCTTGAATGTTTAATTATGGAAAATTTCAAATGTATTAAGAAATAGATGGACTAGTATAATGTACCCTGTGTACCTGGTCCCCATCTGCAACAATCTTCAACAGTGACCAACTCTGGTCAATCGTGTTTCATCTGTATTCCTATCCTCCCAACCCAGATTTTTTTTTTTTTTTTTGAGACAGAGTCTCACTTTGTTGCCCCTGTAGAGTGCCATAGTGTCACGGGTCACAGCAACCTCAGACTCTTGGGCTCAAGTCATTCTCTTGCCTCAGCCTCCCAAGTAGCTGGGACTACAGGTGCCCACTACAATGCTGGCTATTTTTTAGAGTCGGGGTTGTGCTCTTTCTCAGGCTGATATCGAATTTGTGAGCTTAAGTCATCTGCCTGCCTTAGCCTCCCAGAGTGTTGGGATTACAGGTGTGAGCCACCGCGCCTGGCCACCAACCTAGATTTTTTTCAAGCAAATCTCAGATATATCATATTTATTCATCATTATTTCAGTATGTATCCCCAAAATACAAAGTTTTCTTTAAAACTGCAATTCATAATTGCTAAGTCATGGAAAAAACCCAAGTGTCCATCAATCCATGAATGGATTAATAAATTGTGGTATATGTACACCATGGAATATTATGCAGCCTTAAAGAAGGAGACTTTACCTCTTTCATGTTTACATGGATGGAGCTGGAACATATTCTTCTTAGTAAAGTATCTCAAGAATGGAAGAAAAAGTATCCACATGTACTCAGCCCTACTATGAAACTAATTTATGGCTTTCGTATGAAATCTATAATCCAGTTATAACCTAAGAATATGGGGAAGGGGGAGAGGGAAGGGAGGGAGGGGAGGACACAGGCGGAGGGAGGGTGATTGGAGGGATTACACCTACAGTGCATCTTACAAGGGTACATGTGAAACTTACTAAATGTAGAATATAAATGCCTTAACACAATAACTAAGAAAATGCCAGGAAGGCTATGTTAACCAATGTGATGAAAATATGTCAAATGGTCTATAAAACCAGTGTATGGTGCCCCATTATCACATTAATGTACACAGCTATGATTTAATAATAAAATAAAACTTCAATCATAACTCCATCATTATGCCTAAAACAGTAACAATTCTTTAATCAAATAACTATTCAATGCTTAAACTTCCCTGATTATCTCATAAATATTCTTTTTATAGTAGTTTGTATTGGACTTGGTAGATAACATACGTCATTTAAGTCACATCTTTTCTTTTCTTTTCTTTTTTTTTTTTTGTAGAGACAGAGTCTCACTGTACCGCCCTCGGGTAGAGTGCCGTGGCGTCACACGGCTCACAGCAACCTCTAACTCTTGGGCTTACGCGATTCTCTTGCCTCAGCCTCCCGAGCAGCTGGGACTACAGGCGCCCGCCACAACGCCCGGCTATTTTTTTTGTTGCAGTTTCGCCGGGGCTGGGTTTGAACCCACCACTCTCGGCATATGGGGCCGGCGCCCTACTCACTGAGCCACAGGCGCCGCCCTTAAGTCACATCTTTTCAATCTTTTAAGTCTTTCCATCTGTTTTTAACTTTTACTTTTGAATTTATTAAAGAAACAAAGTATTTTAATCTGTAGGGTTTCCCACAATATGTACCCCCCCCCCCCGTGGTAATTGTTTGATGTGTTCATTAGTTACTTATATTTCTTGCAAATTGGTTGTTACAATTAGAGATGCCAAGAATGGGGTCTAGATTAAATTTCAAATTTTCCTTTTTGTGTATTGCCATCAGGAGGCACATTATGTCTGCCATTGTCTCTCTTCTTGTGGTAATAGGAGCCATTAATGAACACTGCCTGGACCTGTTAATTCAATAAAGGGGTTTAGAAAAGTGAAGTCTGGAGAGTGTGACCATGACTAGTCCATACCTTTTAAGTAAGCAAGCCAGTCAGCCTACATTTTGTTAGGTATTTTTGTCTTCTGCCGTTACACCACTTCACTGAACCTTCTACTAAAGGTAGACATTTGAAACAAGTTAAAATAATTTGACAGGTATATTTTGTGTACATCTCCTTCTGAAAGTTTTGCTTTAGCAGTAATTAAATATTTATAATTGAGCTTCTTAAGTGGATAAATATTACTTAATATTATATTTATTTCATGGATACTAAAGATTCTATTTTTTTTTCAACTTGTTAGAGATTGTTCTTGTTAGAGACATAAATAAGATAATGTAAAAATCTTGCAGGTACATAATGGCACTCTTTAGTAACTTCAGGGAGCCTTATTGGAGAAAACGTTAACTTTGAAAAAGTAGGAGAGATAGCCAGTGATCTACACAGTGTATCAGCAAAATTCCCAGCTAGAAATCTTTTTTTTTGTTTGTTTGTTTGACAGAGTCTTACTCTGTTGCCTTGGGTAGAGTAGCCTAGCATCATAACTCATAGCAACATCAAACTCCTGGGCTCAAGAGATCCTCTTGCCTCAGCCTCCCAAATATCTGGGGCTATAGGAGTGTACCACCACATCCAGCTAGTTTTTTTTTTTTTTTTTGTAGAGACAGAGTCTCACTTTATGGCCCTCGGTAGAGTGCCGTGGCCTCGTACAGCTCACAGCAACCTCCAACTCCTGGGGCTTAAGCAGTTCTCTTGCCTCAACCTCCCCGAGTAGCTGGGACTACAGGCGCCTAGTTTTTTTTTTTTTTGAAGTAGAAACAGGGTTTTGCTCTTGCTCAGGCTGATCTGGAACTCCTGAGCTTAATCAATACATCTGCCTAGGCCTCCTGGAGTGCTGGAATTACAGGCATGAGCCACCACACCCTGCCCAGCAATCATTTGTGTTGTCATTATGCTTGGAGATCTTCTAACCTGTGTTCCCAGGACTATGAGGCGTCTCAAGATTCTTTCACAGAAATAGTGAGGCAAAAAATTATTTTCGTAATAATATTATGATGCGTAATATTATTTTTGCCTTTTTTCTTATTCTCTCATAAGTGCACAATACAATTTCCAGAGACTATAATGGGGTATGAAGATGTCATTGCCGTAGTGCTTATTGGAAATGTGCCTGTGAATTCTTGTGTTTTCAAATTTTTAGTTTAATTTTCTCAAAGAGATTTTTTTGAAAGATAATACTTTATTTTAGGATAGTGTGCATTAGATTTACTGAAAAAATCACGATAGTACCAAGTTACCATATCCCTTGTATCCAGCTTCCCATATAATTAACATTTTATATTAGTGTGGTACATTTGATATAATTGATGAACCCACAGGAATACATTATTAACTGAAGTGCATACTTAATTCAGATTTATTTAGTTTTTACCCAGTATTCTTCTTCTATCCCAAGATTCCATCCAGAATGCCACATTGCATCAGTTGTCATGTCTCCCTAGACTTGTGGCTGTAACAGTTTGTCAGACTTCCCCTGATAAACGGAGGTGGTTAGCTCAAGGAACAAGTTAGCATGCTTTTATGTAATATAGGAAAAAGGCATGTAAAACCTCTAGCAAAGCAAATTAAAAAAGGGACGTAAAACCGCTAGCAAAGCAAAATAAAAAACTACATAAAAGGAAGGAGACATACGTATTCCACCAGGACCTGTTGATTGATTGGATGTATAGTTTCAGGAAGGTACTAAAGAGAAATTGTAGTTTACAGAGTACTTTTGCCCATAGTAAACGTACAGAATCTCAACAAGAATGTTGAGATAGTGATATCCTCATTTTACAGATGCCGAAAGTGAGATTTAGTGAAATTATGTAGTTTTT
The DNA here is from genome assembly GCF_027406575.1 of Nycticebus coucang. NCBI lineage: Eukaryota > Metazoa > Chordata > Mammalia > Primates > Lorisidae > Nycticebus > Nycticebus coucang. The sequence continues at coordinate 45,736,143 of NC_069782.1, forward strand.
TCAAAGCTCTACAGCAAGTAGACGGTGGACTCAAAACTCAGGTCTCTGTAATAACAGGCTTTCTTTCTGTTTTAGGGCACTAATGCATTTAGCAATTTGTAGTGGGGAGGTTAGATGTTATAAATGACATGTATGATGCAGAGGGGACCAGAGGAGTCAGTTATTTTACAGGAGGGGGGAAGATGATTATCAGGAATGTTTTCTTAGGGGAGTCAATGCCTGGGTGTTGAGAGGAACTTAGGAATTTGCCTGCCTAGTGAACCTGAGGATGGCATTGTAAACTGAGGGGCAAGTGAGAGTAGCTCTAAATAAGTTGCACACCTCATGGTGTGTTGAGGGAAGTGAAAGTAATTTTCATTTGTCATACCAGTAAAGTGTGGGGTTGATGAATGTGTGACGTGAGATTGGCAAAATTATGAGGACCTTTGAAGATGGGGCCAAATGTTTTTCTTTTTAGTTTTGGTAGTCTGTGTATGTCTACCAAGTGCAAAATCATTGATGTGGGTTTTTTAAGGCCTCAACGTCTAATCATACATTTTAGAAGGCTTTCTGTAATGTCAGGTAAGCCTGTAAGGTAAATTGTTGAGATGTAAGAAATTCTGGTGGCAGATAATAGCAGTAACAGTTGGCATGGGAAATGCAAAAGAATATATATGAGAGACTTGGGGTTCTTTTGGACTTGAGGACCTTGTCTTGGACTTAATCTTAGAGGTGGAGGAGAATAGTGGTGGAAAGAATAAAGATGAGGGAGAAGTTTAGAGTGACTTCTTGGTTTCTGTGTTATGAGATCAAGTAGTAAGTACCATTCGTTAAAATGCGTATTCAAGTGGAGATGGATAGTGTCTCTTGCAATTATTGGACTTTGAGGTTGTAGTGCTAAAATATCAGGATACATAAATGAATGAGCATTGCTATGTTCTAATAAAACTTTATATAGAAAAACAGGTAGTTAGCCCATGGGAATAGCTTGCTGGCCCCTGTTCTAGAAGAGCATGTGGATGGCTGATATTGTTGTGGCTGTCTTTGGAAAATATAGTTTGTCACATCTGTATTAAAGTTGTTTATCAGTTTTTGGCCTAATTGTTTTAGCAGCCACTGATGAGCATTCCTAGGTCCATTAATTTATAAGGGGTTGCAAAAGTAGTGATATTTTGTGGACCGAACTTACCAAAACATTGGAACTTGTCCATAGCACGTGGCTTGATTTTCCTATAATTTCCTCCTATAATTTGTTTCCTATAATTTCCTCCTTTCCTATAGGAGGTATAATTCCTATAGGAAAGGGAGAATATATTTTTAAGTCTCATTCACTCATTTTCAGAATAATAACTTGGTTCCTGCATTCTTCAAAAGTGATGATTTTTGTTTGTATTATGTACTTCTAGGCCTTTAACATACTTAGTTTGATTAAATCACTTACAGGAACTAACCTGATGGGTATAACTGCTTCATCTTTGGCCAGTGAGTGCGTATTCAGATTAGCTTCTGAGTCTTTTTGAAGGACCTTAGTCATCTTTGACAACTTTTCCCCTCTGTAATATAACTCATTTTGTGCATTTTTTGTGTCCCAGAGGGAATAAAACACATTTCTGTAAAAGCTTTTGCTGCTTTCAGTCAGAAATCCTTTTTAGAGACCACAGCCTGGATTGAAATATTCATCACTAATGGGTTGGTCATTGTTTTTAGACCTTCCTAGTGGTCAGAGTGGTCAGATATATATGTGCACAAATGAAAACACATCATTAGTTTTTTTCTCAGATTTCCAATCAAATTAGGGATTATATTGTTTTTAACAATTTTATATGCATATCCCTTTTTTTCTTCCAAAAATCTCAGTTCCTAAAGATGTGGACATAAATGCACAGCACTGGATGGAAGTCCACATTTCTCAACATGCCAGTACTTTCCACTTAGAGAGGCACTTACTGCATGGTGCTAGGTCTTGAAAGATTTTGAGATGAAGAGGAACGTTAATGGAATCACACTGAGTTGTCTCAGTAGAGATCACGTTGGAGCACACTAGAGTATACTGGCTGGTATAATTGCTGAGAGGTGGGGTTGAAGATTTGAGAAGTGGAAAGACAGGTGCTATGGGGACTTTAATAGGAAACTAGTATCAAAGAAGATAATTGCTAAACAGCAGCATTTGTCTTAACTAAGATTATAAAGCGTATTAACCTATCCTCCCCGAAACAAACAAACAAACAAAAAAAAAACAGAGCTAATTGAAATTGTTGTCTTGAAGTTTAGACTAGATGTACAAGGAAAGTGAATTTGGTTGGAAGAGCACTGGGTAATTGGTAAACTAAAATTGTCTTAGTCTTTTTGGTGTTACTATAAAGGAATGCCTAGGCTGTGTAAATTTATAAATAAAAGAGGTTTATTCTGTGTAAGAAGCCTGGTACTGGAATCTTCTTCGCTTCTGCTGAGGGCTTTTGTGCTATGTAAAAATATGACAGACAAGGTCAAGAGGAAAATGAGCACATGTGAGGAGGAACCAAACCCAGGAAGCGTCCTGGCTTTATAAGAACCTACATCCTCAGGAACTAATTCGTCCTCCCTGAGAACCAGTCCTGTCTTGGGAGAGCATGAACTCACTACTGCTAGAACTGCTGGCATCAAACCTTTCAGCAGGGGTCTGGCCCCAGCTCCCAACACTGCCATCCTGGGGACTAAATTTCAACATGAGAGAGATAAAAGTACAAGTTGAAGTGAATGACCAGGTTACGTAAGTAGGAGGTTACAGAGTAGGAGAGGTGAGAGCCTGTTTAGTTCTGATGTGGCTGGAATTCAGGTGATTACTTCCTGGTCTGCAGTCATTTGTCTTGCTTACTTGTTCATCATCTATTGCTCGCTCTCTCTTTTTTTCTTATGCTGTGGCGACACAGCGCACAGCAACCTCAAACTCTTGGGCTTAACTCTTGCCTCAGCCTTCCTACTCACTGAGCTACAGGTGCTGAGCCCCCTCCTCGATTTTTAGAATCTATATTTCCTATATTTGTTTCACTATATTTATGTGGAGAGAAAAAAAAATATTTTCTGCTTACTTTATGCCCTGCCCCAGGCATGGTGTCTCACACACTTTCTCATTAAATCCTCTTTATTATAGTATGAAGTAGATATTACTCTGGTTTTAGAGTTGAAGAAACCAAGGCTGTGAAAGGGTAAGTAATTTGCATGAGGTCAGTTAGCTAGTCAGTGGGCAGTATTAAGATTTAAATATAGACACTCTAATTGTCATTCTTGTCATTAAATGTAAAGGCCAATGTTTTTAAGCTCATCTATATTACACCTAGCCTTTTAAGCATCCTTTTAAAGTTTTTATATTGAAGCCAGGCCTGGGGGCTCACGCTTATGATCGTAGCACTCCGGGAGGCCAGGGCAGTGGATTGCCTGAACTCAGGAGTTTGAGACCAGACTGAGCAAGAATGAGACCTCATCTCTAAAAAGATAGCCAGGTGTTGTGGTGGGCACCTGTAGTCCCAGCTACTGCGTAGCTAGGGGCAGGAGGATCACTTGGGCCCAGGAGTCTGAGGTTGCTATGAGCTATGAGGGGCACAGCACTCTACCCAGGGAAACAAAATGAGACTCTGTCTCCAAAAAAAAAAGTTTTTATATTGATTACCTATTATAATGTATACTTTGAAAAGTGTGATGTATGATGTATTTTATTTAATCCAAAGATTTGTTCTCCTGTAACTAATTTTGATGTTTGTACCTGGGCTGAGTATTTTGACATTGAGGCACAATGTAAGTTGCTGAGACTGGAAGAGCTAACTGCTTCTTATGTGTGGTAGATCTGTGTGTCATGGAGGTTGACTTTGCTGTAATATTATCAGCAGTCTTACTTACAGCTTGATCCTGTGCTACATGATGTGATGTATACTAACTAGTGGTTTGTTAGAAATGGAACAGAACTCTAGAAGGAACAAAGGGATTTAGTATGCAGTTCTTGTCTCTAGAAGGAAACTTGTCTCTAGAACTCTAGAAGGAAAAAAGGAATTTATTATCCGGTTCTTGGTAATGACTCAGTCTAAAACATAGGGTCACATACCTGTACAAAGAATTCAAAGAATTGGCCAAAATAAAATTCTGAGTAAGATAAGCTCATATTTCAAACTAAAAATTGAAATGACTTAAACAAGTCATAGGATTAAGTATCATTTATTGAAATATTTGTTTATATGCTGTCTTGTTGTTGTACCTTATCTGGTGTGATTTTGGTATAATAACATGGTTTTAGTTGTACTGTTATTCATAATCTTTTCCGGCAACCATGGCTGGTCAGATCAGATATAGAGGAAAATGTTAATGAGGTCAAAGGGCAAGGTTATGAGTTTAAATTTTTTAGTGAGTGAGTAACTTTTTTCTGGTTTCATAACTACAGACTTCACCAGCAGTCACCAGAGGCATGCCATTAGTTAGAAGTAAAAATTATATTGATTAATTTTGAGCTTTTCCTGTGTATAAAGACCTTGATGAAGGAGGATGGGTTTAATTGTGGCAAGAGCACCAGTACCAGAATAAATATGAATTCATGCTCCCCTGGGGCGGCACCTATGGCTCAGTCAGTAAGGCGCCGGCCCCATATACCGAGGGTGGCGGGTTCAAACCAGGCCCCGGCCAAACTGCAACCAAAAAATAGCTGGGCGTTGTGGCGGGCGCCTGTAGTCCCAGCTACTCGGGAGGCTGAGGCAAGAAAATCGCTTAAGCCCTGGAGTTGGAGGTTGCTGTGAGCTGTGTGACACCACGGCACTCTACCGAGGGCCATAAAGTGAGACTCTGTCTCTACAAAAAAAAAGAAAAAAAAAAAAGTAAGAATTCATGCTCCCATCACCAAAAAATGAGGGGAATTTGTAATAGTGTTGTTTCATAAAGTACAAAATTATTTAAGAGAGAGAATGGGGGAATTCTAGTAATGGAATTTGGATAAATGATGGGTAAAAAGTAATAGTGGAAGAAAATATAAGTGTGCTGTGAATGACAGATAAGGATGTTCTTAGGATTGAGGTAATTTTCTGTATTGAATTGCTAACAGAATTTTAGGACTGTATCTGAGCTCATGAGCAAGTAAGAAAACAAAATTCAATGGGTAGCGCCTGTGGCTCAGTGGGTAGGGCGTCAGCCCCATACACCAAGGGTGGTGGGTTCGAACCCGGCCCCTGCCAAACTGCAACAAAAAAACAGCCGGGCATTGTGGCTGGTGCCTGTAGTCTGAGGCAAGAGAATCGCCTAAGCCCAGGAGTGGGAGGTTGCTCTGACACCACGGCACTCTACCAAGGGCGATAAAGTGAGACTCTGTCTCTAAAAAAAAAAAAAAAAAATCAAGGCATTTATTCAAGGTCCCCCAGAAAAATAGTGATAGGGTTAGGTTTAGAACTCACATTTTATTATTTTTGTCTGTATCTAGTCTTTTGTTCTTTGTGTATCTTGTTAAGCATGCAGTATGTTAAGTTTTTGAAAATATAAAGATGGTCATGATGTATTTTTTATCATAACTTAAAATGAATTCATTTAGTTAACCGGAACTCAGCAAACTATAAGAAATTCTTTGCTAGTTTTAAGAGTTATAATAATGATTAGCCTTTTAAAAAAATTCATGCATTTGCTCATTTAGTATTAGCTGGGTGTCTGCAGTGGTGCCAGGTTCTGTTTTGGTTTTAAGGGAGATAGCAGTGAACAAAATATGCAAAATTCCCACTCCAGTGGAACCAGAGGCTTTGAATGGAGAAAGACCAAAAAAAAAAAAAAAAAAGTGTGTGTGTGTATATATATATGCACACACATAAATATGTGTTATGTGATGATTGCTGTGTTGGAAAAAGAAACTGGGTAAGAAGGGTAGAGTGTAGCAGTGTGGCTTGGCACATGTTCTTGAGACCACATCATCATCAGAAGAAGAACAAGTGATTGGAGAAGGAGAGGGAAATTTATTACTTTGCTATCAAAGGAGGAAAATGGCAGACTGTCTCAAAATAACAAATTTCCTGAACATAAGCTAAACAAATTTTCTGAAGAAGAAGCTATTTGTCATTCAACTACAGTTAATGGTTCTAATCATCCCGTCTCTGTGGAAGACAAAGCCAGGAGCTCTGCCCTTCTGGGAGGTGCTGGGCCTCTCCAGTCAGATTCCTCTCCAGTCAGGTTCCTAGCCAGTCAGGTTCCTAATCTCCTTATACATCTCAGGCTCCAGCTCCATCTGGATGAACCGTTTCCCACAGCAAAACCCATTCCCCTACTCCTCCTCCTCACCACTGTAGGGATGCAGGTCTGAGTTTCCAAAAAGAGCAGAAGTTTTAAAGAGACAAACATTTTTGCCATTTTTTTTTAGACCATTCTTTCTGTTACAAGGATAGATGAGTGCTATTTTCTAGAAATATCATAGAAATCTTCTGGTGAAGTAGCTTTTAAGCAGAATCCTAAAGGAAGTTTACTTTTCTTTTCTTTCGTTTTCCTTTTTTTTAAGACAGAGTCTCACTTTGTCACCCTAGGTAGAGTGCTGTGGCATCATAGCTCACAGCAACCTCAGCCTCAGCCTTACAAGTGCTCGGATTATAGGCGTAAGCCATCATGTCCTGCCCATTTCTAAGCAGAGCCAAGAATAGAGCTCACGTATCTATTGAACAGACTGTGGTGGTTGGACTTTAAGTGTTGTTTTAGTTTTGAGGGATATAGCAGTGAACAAAATAGTGTTAGAGGTTGGGAGAAAGGGTGAGTGTTTCCTTATCTTTAGTCAGGAACATGGAGCTGCATGATCAGTTTGCTGGGAGCACATGGGACTCAGGGCTTTCCTCTGAAAATAGAAGGCTGCAGTGACAACACAGACGGAATGTCTGTTATGCCTGCAATAGGAGGTCAGGGGAACCCTTACCAAGGATGCAGTGCATTATCTAAGAAGAATGTGTTTACTGAGGGGCTGCAGCTCTGGAACAGTTAAGGTAGGAAACTGATTTGAGGAGTCAGTGATGAATCGAGCTCTTTAAAAATCAAGTCAGTGGAATCATCTGGGGAAAGCATGTTGATTGGAAACAAGATATTCTAGGAGGCAGCCTTCGGAAATAATTTTCTTTTCTTTTTTTTTTGTAGAGGCAGAGTCTCACTTTATGGCCCTCGGTAGAGTGCCGTGGCCTCACACAGCTCACAGCAACCTCCAACTTCTGGGCTTAAGCGATTCTCTTGCCTCAGCCTCCCGAGTAGCTGGGACTACAGGCACCTGCCACAATGCCCGGCTATTTTTTGGTTGCAGTTCAGCTGGGGCCGGGTTTGAACCCACCACCCTCGGTATATGGGGCCAGCGCCTTACCAACTGAGCCACAGGCGCCGCCCCAGAAATAATTTTCTTAAGGGAGTATTATGGGAAGGAAGCCAAGCAGAGAAAGGGAAAAGAAAGGAGAAAAGATAGCTTGTAAACTAAGGAAGGGCAGAGTTTTGAGAAAGAGCGGTCTGCAGTGGGACATGCTGAAGAGCAGTCGGTTAGATTGAGCTTGGAGAGGCGAGGTTAGGCCAGACCTGAGTGTCTGACAGAGCAGCCACTTGCTGGCCACACATGACTATATTTTAATTAGATTAAAAACTTAATTCCTTAGTCTCACTTGCCACATTCAGGAATTCAATAGCTGTGAATATATAATTAAACCATTATAATGGAGAAAAGTTAAATAACACTTGAATTATTTGTTTATTTTGTGATAGTAATAGAGAAGATACTATGGATAAGTAATTATACACTGTGAAAGAGCTCACGTTAGGAAATCAGAGCTGAAGAAAGATAACTTTAGGTTAAACTTTGGTAGCAGAATTGGCAATTTGAGTCAAGCCTTCAAGATGGAGACTTTGAAGCTAGTGGATAGGGCAACAGAAAGAAAATAGAGAGGAAATTACAGGTCACTCTCAGTAATCAGTTTTACTAGACAGAATTTTAACTAAGGAGAGTTTTTTAGTTAAGTGGAGTGGCAAGGCTGTCTCTTAGATCAAAACATTTCTATAAGATGAATAATTGGGGGCTAATTGTAGAATATTTAAATATCAGGATTTGAGGCTTAATTTTATTTTTTTATTTTTTTTAGAGATAGAGTCTCATTTCATCGCCCTCGGTAGAGAGCTATGGCATCACAGCTCACAGCAACCTCCGGCTCTTGGGCTTAGGCGATTCTCTTGCCTCAGGCTCCCAAGTAGCTAGGACTACGGGCATTGAAGCTTAATTTTAAAAGAATAGGGCACTATCAGAGGCTTTTGAGTGGCCAGAGTGATGGTCTAGGGAGGAAATTAAGTTGGTAAGTTAATTGTTTCCTTCTGGGTCCCTTAGTCTTTATCATTTGTTGTACCACTAAGTAATTGTGCTTTATGTTTATTATATACTGCTTTTCAAAAAAAAATTATAAAGTACTCTCATGTAAATTCTTTATTATATTTATTTATATCATTTATTATATAAAAAGATACAATAATTATTTTAATAATAGTAAACTATTATTAAACCTCACAACAATTCCATAAAGTTAGGTTTAATAATTAATTAGGCTCAGTGCCTGTAGCTCAGTGGTTAGGGCGCTGGCACATATACTGGGGCTAGCAGGTTCCAACATGGCCCTGGCCTGCTAAACAACAACAACTACTACAAAAAAATAGCTGGGCATTGTGGCGGGCACAAGAGAATCACTTATGCCCAAGACTTTGAGGTTGCTGTGAGCTGTGACGCCACAGCACTCTACTGAGGGCAACATAGTGAGACTCTGTCTCAAAAAAAAAAAAAATTCATTAAAGTAAGGCTTAATAAACTTACAAAGGACAAAAATAAATCAGAAGTTAAGTGACATGCAAATGATGGGCTAGCTTGAATAATAAGTAATATTGGGTAGACTGGAGATAACTTTCCTCACCATCAGCTGAAGTGCTGTGCGGTCCATACTGTCTTCAGTATGTGGTGGTCTTCATGGCAGCAGAGTGAGACTGAAAACAGGGACACATATAGAAAGGGAGATGCAGAAGTTGAGAAATTAGGTGATACAAGTTTAATGTGGGGGTACTAATGGGAAATGAAAGAAAAGGCTGGATATGAGATGGACAGTATAGGGGTAAAAATAATCAGAACTTAATCATTTGATCAGATTCAGGGGGAAAGTCTCAGATGACTCAACATGCTTGTAAGAAAGATGGACAGATCACTGTGAAAGCTGGTTTCTAACAGAAAGCGGCTGCTATTTTTGACATAAAGATTCTTTGTGAAGCAAGCTTAAAGCCCTTCCTTTATTAACAGAATTTTAGAACTAGAAATTAATTTGCAATTATGTCCAAAAATACAGGTAGAAATATTTTGAAGTTTTAGAGATAGTTGAAGCTGAGCACAGGGTATGGCCATTCACGTATTGGATGGGAGGACAAAGTGGAGACAGGGAAACAGGAGAAGGGAAGTTAGAGCAGTGGATTTTTTTAGCAACCAAAAGAAGAGAAGGCTTAAGTGAAAAGGCTATTAGAATTAAATAAATACAGGAAGGCTGAAAACTGTGACAATCTCTCAGAATATGCCAGAATTCATTATAATTCTCTGAAGCCAGAATAAAAAAAAAAAATTTTTTTTTAAGGATTCAGTTTTTAGTGTAAAAGTAATGTTGAAAAAATTTTTTTTTTTTTCTGCTACTTTAACAGTTAATTGCACCACTAAATTCATTAGGTAAGCCCTGGGTACTCCAGATTCGAATTCAGGTATACGAGATTAAATCACTTCTGAGAAAGTTTGTTTTCTTTTTAGATCTTGGCATATTCAGAAGTTGCTGAAGTTCAAGAGACAGTGAGTAATACATGGTGCTATGTTAAAAAATGTTAATGTTTTTGCATTTCATTAGTATTTAAAATTGGATTCTTAAAATAAATTTCCCATTGTATTTAATCATAGATGATTATGTCATTATAATAAAGAGCTAGTGCAGGTTGAAAAGAGCCTAGTGTAGGTTAAAAAACTGAAAAGAGCAGTTTTTTCTTTTTGTTTTGGAGACAGGGTCTCACTTTGTGGCCCGTGGTAGAGTGCTGTGGCATTACAGCTCATAGCAACCTCAAACTCTTGGGCTCAAGCAATTGTCTCGCCTCAGCCTCCCAAGTAGCTGGAACTACAGGTGCCTGCCACAACGCCTGGCTATTTTTAGAGACAGGTCTTGATTTGGCACAGGCTGGTCTCGAACCTGTGAGCTCAGGCAATCCACCCCTCCTTGAGTGCTAGGATTACAGGTATGAGCCACTGCACCCAGCCCAAAAAGAGCAGTTTAAAAAATTGCTTAACCTTTAAAAAAATCTAAATAGATTTAATCTTTTTTTACCATAAAAATAATGCATACTAGTATACCATATTTAAACAACATCTACTTCCTAAATGTAACCACTATTAATATTTTGGAGACTTCTTGTCTAAGTTTGTATTATATGTCTTACATATGAAAATTTATAAGAATGGAGCCATATTCCATTTCCACAAACTTCTTTATAACCTACTTTTAAAAGCCAATATAAAATGGATGTTTTTCAGTAGGGAAAAAAGTACTTGGCTGACTATATATAGTACTTTATTGTGTGAATGTGCTTGTATGATTATTTATTACCCTGTTTAAAATAGATTACATGGGTGGCACATATGGCTCAAGTCAGTAGGGCGCCGGCCCCATATACTGAGGGTGGCAGGTTCAAACCCAGCCTCCACCAAACTGCAACAAAAAATAGCCAGGTGATGTGGCGGGCGCCTGTAAGTCCCAGCAACTCAGGAGGCTGAGGCAAGAGAATCGCTTAAGCCCAAGAGCTGGAAGTTGCTGTGAGCTGTGATGCTACGACACTCTTATCAGAGGGTAATAGAGTGAGACTCTGTCTCTAAAATAAAATAAAATAGATTACTTTTTAAAATTACTATAAGTGATGTTTTTGTGAGTATCTGTGGACATTTTTAAAATTACTGTAAATGGTGTTTTTGTGAATATCTGTGGACATATTGTGAACATTTTGGACAATCACATTATTATATATTCTAAGAAGTAAAATGCTGGATCAAAAGTGTGATTAGGTTATTTTAAAATAGTTGCCTGGCAGGTCAGATCATATTCTCTGTCCAACAGTGATAAGCTGTAGTTCCCTCAAAAATATTCCTTTAAAATCTCTCTTGTAAAACTCAAGTATAAAATGTGCACATCTGCATTTTGCAGATGATTACAGAAGTAAAATTCAGCTAAGTGTAGACTGATGACTGCTGTTCAAAGAACAAACAGTTCTCAGCTGCATTATATATTCCTCTCTGAAGTTTCTTATTCTAAGGGCCTAAGAGAAATAGGGCACTCTTGAGATGTTTTATATAATCCTTTGAATTGGGTTTTCTGGGAGCCAGCTGAAGCAGGATTACTTCTGTTAGAACAGCTTGATCAACTTTATTGGGTGAAGAGGTGCCACCAGCTACCTCCGTGCTTGATAAACTCTACACTTTCCCTGAAGTTCATTAGATGACTTTCAGGGGTCCTTTCCCATGGGCCACATGAGGCGGTATGATTGTATTTGTTCCCGTTTTGTTTTTTTACTTCAAAATAAGATATGTGCAGTGTGCATAGGAATTTTTTGGTAGTTTTTGTTTGTTGTTTTTTTTTTAATTATAGTCCGGCCCGCCAACGGTCTGAGGGACAGTGAACTGGCCCCTGTTTAAAAAGTTTGAGGACCCCTGAAAAAGTCAAGCCCTTGTGCATGGTTAGGAAGTTCTGTGCTAAAGGCAACGGAGTGAAGGCTGCTGATCTCATGAGTTTATCTCTGTATCTTAGGGTGGCTATCCATCATGGTTTGCTCCAGATTGAGGGGTTTCCCTAGATAAAGTGCATAATGATGAACTATCCCTTCCTTTGTATTTCTTAAATATGGTATATTTGATGCTAATTATAAAGCGAGGTGGCAAATATTTAAACATACAATGAAATCACATTTTTTTTTGTTTGCACAATGCTTTTTCTGAGATTTATAGACTAAAATTGGTAAAGGTTAAATAATGGCTATAAATATATATATATTTTTTTTAGCCGGGGCTGGGTTTGAACCCACCACCTCTGGCATATGGGACCGACGCCCTACTCCTTGAGCCACAGGCACCGCCCAGCTATAAATATTTTTTATGCTTTCAGTTTAAGAGGCCAGAGTGCAATGGCTATTCACAGACACCATATTATAGCTTTGAAATCATGGGTTTAAGTGATGCTCCTGCTTCATCCTCCTGAGTAGCTGAGGCTACAGGCCTGTGCTACCACACCCAGCTCTGTTTTATCTCAATGGTCTTTTTATAAACAAAGTGATGAGAAGTTCCTGGAGTTTTTTAGATTCTAACAGTAATATGGTTCTTTAGCGTTGCTTTTTACTTTTGAAAATAGTTTGTAGAAAGTGTTTTCCTATCAGTAATTTCACATTGTGTTTATTCGTGTCTTACACACCATGGTGCTGTACTAGTTAGCCCGAGGTCCTGATGTATGTCCTTACGGCAGATTCCTTCATCTTAGTTAGTTCTGAAGTGAGGCCTTCTTAGGCCACACTGTCTAAAATTTTAACTCCCTTTATTTTATATGCTTTGCTTATTTTTCTCTATAGTTTTTATACTGTATGAGTTTTTCTTTATTACGTTATTGTTCATCTAAGGGCAAAGTTTTTGTCAGTTTTGTTTACTTCTGTTTGGTGTCTGAAATGAAATGTGTCCACAGTAGTTACTTGGTAAATATTTGTTGAATGGATGATTGGAATAGACTGTTTTTTTCGATTATTTTTCATTGCCTCAATCTGAAAAAATTAGGATTAATTCAATAAATAGAATCAGATTTATCGAACACAGCCATGCTTGAGGATATAATGTTGATAATTATAAGTGGAGGTTTCTGGAACAAATATTCAGGTATTGCTATATATGCTAGGGATTATTATTATTATTTTTTTTTTTTGTAGAGACAGAGTTTCACTTTATGGCCCTCAGTAGAGTGCCGTGGCCTCACACAGCTCACAGCAACCTCCAGCTTCTGGGCTTAAGCGATTCTCTTGCCTCAGCCTCCCGAGTAGCTGGGACTACAGGCACCTGCCACAACGCCCAGCTATTTTTTGGTTGCAGTTTGGCGGGGGCCGGGTTTGAACCCGCCATCCTCGCTCGGTATATGGGGCCGGCGCCTTACCAACTGAGCCACAGGCGCCACCTGGGATTATTATTTTTTAATAAACAGCTGTTTAGAAGTTGACATAGTGCTGTTAATTAAAAAAAGGAGAGACTATAATAGAACTGTGCAGTCAAAGTGAGACTTTCTGGTTGTTCTCTGGTCTGGTGGTTCCCATTGTCAAGAATGAGGACTGGTACTCAGTCAAGGCATTGACAGATACAGAACAATCTCATGTAAACAGTTTATTACAGGGAAAAGAAAGAAGCTACATGAAGTGAAAGTGAAGGAGGATGTCACCCAAAGTGGCACAAAGTGAAAATACATTCCAGAGAGAGAGAGGAGTGGGCCAGTCTCTGAGAGGAGAAAGACCCTGAAGTCCCAGCACATGCTGCCTTTTTATGCCCACTAGTTTCTCCTGCCTTTTTCCTGGCAGGGTTGGTTGCCGTTTTTCTACTGCTGAGGTGATTGAGAGGTTGGAATTATTTAACAGGCTATATAACAGATTGGTTTTGTAACAATTTACTTTCTACACATGAGCCTTCCCCAGAATCCTTAGGGAAAGCTCCACCCATGCTATGCTAATTAGATGTTAATGAGCCCCAGGTCAGTTAAAGGTCACTAGGAGCTCCTTACTGTGTGTGTTCCCACTAGGGAACAGTCCTAGCTGCAGTTTGGTTCCTAGCTAAAATTTGGTTGATGCTCTCCATCTGTAGCCACTTCCTTGTCCTCTGTTAACTCTCCACCAGTCCTAACAAGCTTATCATTCTTTTACTCCATCTCTAAGACCTTGGAACATGACTGGCTTTGTGAAATTAAATACACTCAACTATGTGTATATGATAACAACCACTGCTTTCCTTTAGGAAGTTACTAGTACTGGGAGATTTTTAAGATGTCTGGGAAGCATTTGTAAAGTTTGCCATAGTTGTCTCTGCCAGCTTCCTAGCCTTTTCAGTTTTGTAATTTTATGTTAGTTATTGATGCATAACAAGTTATTCCAAAAGTAAGGGGTTTAAACAAGCATTTATTATCTCAGGAATCCAAGAGCAGTTTAGCTAGATATCTCTGACACAAGATCTGTCCTGTGTTTGTGGTCAAGATACTGGCACTGTTGGATCACAACTGAAAACCTGACTGGATGGAGATAGAGCTCTTCCTGGATCCCTTAGTGGTGTTGGCAGACCTCACCAACACCAAAGTTACTTTGCTTATATTAGGCCTTTGTACAAGGCTGCCTCATGAAGTCACTGCTGGCTTTCCCCAGGGTAATTTCTCTAAGGAGAGAATGCCAACAAGATGGAATTCATAGTCTTTGTACAATCTAATCTCAGAAGAGATGTCCCATCACATCTGCCATATCCTATTCATTAGAAGTGGTTTAGCAAGTCCAGTATATGCTCAGAGAAGGGATTATGCAATAGGAAATCTGATCACTGGGGGCCATTGTAGAGATTGCCTACCACAAATACTTAACCTCTTTCCATAAGCTTGCTACTTGAGATAGATAACATGGCCATCAATAAAAATGAGGTGAGCACAATTATTTCATTGTCAACAAAGCGCTATATTCTTTGTTTCCCTGTGAAACAATTTATAGTAGGTCCTTAAATGGGTGACAGCAGAAAAATGAATAGAGCAAATGCTTTTAAGGCAGTGGTTTTCAACCTTCCTAATGCATCCTAATGCCAGGACCCTTTACTACAGTTCCTCATGTGGTGACTCCCAACCATAAAATTATTTTCATTGCTATTTCGTAACTGTAATTTTGCTACTGTTATGAATCGTAATGTAAATATCTGATATGCAGGATGTATTTTCATTGTTACAAAGGGATTGCGACCTACAGGTTGAGGACGGCTGTATTTAAGGCATTTAGAACATAATTTCAAGCATTGAGAAGTAGCTGTCATTTTAGGGCAAGTAAAAAGGTCCAAGATTTTCTCCAAGGAGATGACAAAGATGACAGATGCCCAGAGCAAACAACTACTACCTTGTTTTGTCACAATTAAGATTCCCTTACTTTCTTTAAATAAAAACCAAGAAATAATGTAATTAGTGGTTTTAAAAAAATGTTTGTTGTTACATTAGTTTTTGGTATGTTACTGTATTTTGTATCTGAAGTGAAGGAGAGCTGAGAACTCTGTTCCTACCAAGGCAGACAAAAATACTTGTCACAGGTAACATATAGAATAATGTATGTTAAAGCAGTGACTAAATAAAAGGTCAGCAGTCTGTTTCCTGTTTATTTTAGTTGATTGCAAGTTCTTCATTCAAGATGACCTTCCTAAAGACCAATAGCTCAAGATAATATGCTTGATATTTAGTAGGTCCTAAGAAAATTTTGTCTGGCTTAATAAAATTTGTCTTTCTAATTAATAATCCTTTTTTTTTTTATTTTGCCACTTGAGAAGAAATGTGTTCTACTTTGCTAATGTCTCTGTAAAAGCTCTTTGCACAATGCTTGGCATATGATCAGCACTCAGTAAATGTTACTTTCTTTCTTGTAGAAGAAACATACTAAATCTAGATGTAGTGTTAAGCGCTTTCATGGCATGCAGAACTAATATTTAATAGTGCATGGATTTTATATGTTGTTAAACCACCTTAAATTTTAGGAGTCAGCAACTTTTGGCTGTTTCTTACATTTCTAAATAATTTTTGTCACTCCTAAACCATATCTTGAATTACAGTTGAAAGTAATTTTTAAGTCGGGTAATTTTCAACACAGAATACTTGGGTGTGATTACATTTTCTTTTTCTACTTTTTTTCCCCAAAACAAAAACAAATGTTTGAAATTGCTTATTTCAAGATTTTTTGTTGTGTATGAATGATATCCCTTATAAATTTTGATTATTGCAACTGTGTGCATGTGCTTTCTACTTATAAACTAATGCTGTTTTCCTTGTCCTTTTATTTCACTGCTGCTTCCTCCTGATGCATTTTGCTTCTTCCTGGTTTGGACTGTGTTTGTTTGCTGCTCAATTACCCTGCCTTAAAAGCTTCTTGGTGATAGCAAAGATGTCCTTGGGCCATCAAGTAAGTAGCTAAAGTTTGAATGGCATGTTTGGGGACATGATAATATTTTGATGTGTACCTTAGGCAAATGGTATTTCAGTTTTAATTTATTAAGTATTCTACTTTTCTTACAATGAATTGAAATGCAAAGTAAAGAAAATAGATGGTCACTGAGTACTCAGTGCTCATCTTTTCTCATCTATTTGAGATTAATAGGCAGTGTTTGTATATTTACATCTTGGATATCTAAAGATGAATTATTTACTTATTCTGTAGGACCTCTTAATAATAGTATACCTTTCTATAGTGATCACAAGGCACACATAGGTCAGACTACTATGAGGCTAGCGATGGTACAAGAAATTCACTGATGTAAGAAAGTGAGAAATACTGTTCTATTTTGTTAGACTTATTATTTCTTACATATTTTTGAGACAGTATCTCACTCTGTTGCTGGGGCTGGGGTGCAGTGGCAGATCGTAGCTCTGCAGCCTCAAACTTGTGGGCTGACATGATTCTCTTGCCTCAGCTTCTCAAGTTGCTGGGAATACAGGTGTGCATCACTGTGCCTAGCTCATTATTTTTTTAAATTGTTTTAGAGATGGCTTGTTGTACTATGTTGTCCAGGCTAGTCTGGAACTCCTGGTCTCAAGTGATCCTCCTGCTGTGGACTACCAAAGAGCTAGGGTATGAACTGCCATACCCTGCCAGAATTTTCACAGAATAGATAATTTGGGTATGAATTTTTAAAAAATATTTTGGGTATTTCTTAAGTGGAACATGTCTTACCTTAGCGATTTAGAAGACATTTCCTTTAAAATTATATCCAATTTACCTCAAGAAAAAAAAAAAATTTTTTTTTTTGAGACAGAGTCTTGCTCTGTCACCCTGGGTAGAGTGCCGTAGCGTCATAGCTCACAGCAACCGCAAACTCTTAAGCTATAGCAATTCTCTTGCCCCAGCCTCCTGAGTAGCTGGGAATACGGGGTGCCCGCCACAACGCCAGGCTAGTTTTAGAGATGGAGGAGTCTTGCTCTGTCTGAGGCTGATCTCGAACCCATGAGCTCAGGCATTCTACTTGCCTCAGCCTCCCAGAGTGCTAGGATTGTAGGTGTGAGCCACTGCACCTAGCTACCTCCAAAAATTTTACTGAAAAAATTTTGGGGGGATTTGGGGGGCTTGACACTGTGCTAACATTTGGATATGTGCAGTGAATAAAATATGTCCCCTGCCCCTAAAGAGTTTTATAGTCTAGCTGGGGAGTGGTGGGACAGTTTTTATATTAAAAATCATAGAATGACTAAGGTGAAAGGAACTTCTCAGATCATCTAATAAAGCATTAATTTTATAGATTAAGAGCCCAAAACTAAGAACTTAAATATTTAAGATGTTAGAATTGGTTACTAGCCCAATACATCTTCTTCCTACTGTTAATCAAAAATTGGAATAAAATGATTCTTTTGCTGAATTCCAGTCTCACCAAATAATTAAGATTTTATTACATCATAAATTAGAGAAAGATTTTAATTTTTTTGAAGAGCAATGTAGGAAATTATATTGATTTAGGGAGTTTTAAGTTTTAGTATTTATCTCTTTTTTTTTTTTTTTTTGAGACAGAGTCTGACTATGTCACCATTGGTAGAGTGCTGTGGCGTCACAGCTCACAACCACCTCAAACTCTTGGTTTTAAGCAATTGTCTTGCTTCAGCCTCCCAAGTACTGGGACTACAGGTGCCCCCCACAACACTCGGCTATTTTTTTGTTGCAATTGTCATTGTTGTTTATCTGGCCTGGACTGGGTTTGAATCCACAGCCTGGGTGTTTGTGGCCAGCTCCAAGCCTAGTATTTATCTCTAATCATCTGACTATTGCAATTAAGCTTCTTGGTCTAGGATTCCTTGTGTTTCACCAACCAAAGGAAAGGACTGAAGGAGATAATGGCAGAGATTTCTTTTAGCTATAAATCTTTACATCTAAATCAGTTGGTATTTGTTTGTAATTGTGGTTATAGTATGTAATTTTTTTCTGAAAATAAATGATATAAATATTTTAAAGTAATATGCTAAATTCCTTTTTTCATTCTTAATTGCAAAAATTCCCAATGTTTTAAATATAGTGTTTATTATACTACCAGCATTATTTGGAGAGTAGAAATTTTAAAATTGGGAAAAAGGACACAAATCTCCAAACATTTTTATGTTTTACTGTTTAGCTTCGTGATATTTGGCAGATGATTTCAATGGATTCTTTAGTTAATTACTTCACATATTCAGATGTTGACTCAGATGAACTGAATGGCATTGCTGAATTTCACAAAACTGCAACGTTTTTATTTTAGGAACTGGGTCTTATAAATGGAGGCCCTTAATTTTTACTTGGAATCTGAGAAATTTACTAAGTTTATATTTTAAGTATATATAAATATACAATATATATTAGAGATGACTTTATAATGTACTCTATCAAGTATTAAAAGCCTGGGGCTCTATAATTATTTACTAGAGATGATACATCTTTTAAAGGTAAGTACACTTGATCCTCGAACAACATGGGTTTAAGTTGTGAGGGTCTACTACAAATGAATTTTTTCCAGTAAATATTTTGGAATTTTTTTGAAGAATTGCGACAACTTGAAAAAACTTGCATACTAAACCATCCAGCCTAGAAATATCACAAAAAAAGGTATGTCATGAATGCGTAAAATATATGCAGATACTATTTTATCACTACCATAAAATGTTTGCAAAGCTATTATAAAAAGTAAAAATTTATTAAACACACTGACACAGGCTGTATATGGTGCCACTTGCAATAGAGATACATGTAGACAAATGTAAGGATATGGTATTAAATCATAAAATCAACTATAGTACTTACTATACCACTGTAATAATTTCATAGCCACTTCCTGTTGCTCTTGCAGGTATCTGCTTAAATGCAGTATGGTATGACTCATCTACACGTGAACAGTCCTTGTCTCTAGTAAAATGTGTATCACAGTGAAAAGTGATTTTTCCTCGTTCTCACATATTTTCATCACATTTAGTGCATTACTGTAAATTTTGAATAACATCATGAGACCCACATGAAGTGCCACTGGTGATGCTGTGAATGCTCCCAAGAAGCAGTGTAAGGTCATGGCATTACAAGAAAAAGTTGAATTGCTTGATATGTACTGTAGATTAAGGTTTACGGTGGTGGTTGCCTGCCATTTCAGACAAATAGTTCATCTTGTGAACAAATGATGTAACCTCAGTGGTATTTGTAAGTACTGAACAGTACTATAAACTTTTCTCTTCCTTATGATTGTCTTAATATTTTCTTTTCTCTGGCCTACTTTATTGTAAGAACACAGTATATAATACATACGACATGCAAAATATGTGTTAGTCAACAGTTTGTTATCAGTAAGGCTTTCGGTGAACAGTAGACTATTAGTAGGTAAGTTTTGGGGGAGTCAAAAGTTATATGTAGATTTTCAACTTTCAGGGTTCGGTGCCCCTGACCTCCATGTTGTTCAAGGGTCAACTATAATTTCATAATATTTGATTAGGATCTGTACTATTGAGGGAAAAAACTACATGATACATATGGACATTTAAATTATTTGAGTATTTAGGAACTTCTAAGTAGTGCCTTAGAAGAATGAGACAGGATTTACCACAGATTATTAGTTATGACTTCAAAAAAATATTTCAGCTTCTCCTTAAATTAAGGGCAAACACAGACTGTAAAGCTAGGAACATTCTTCAAATTTTATACTTATGAATTGAGTTCAGAAAGTTACGGATTTATAGTTTCCTTAGAAGACACAGCTGGTATGTTAAGTATATACACACTGGAATCATTACATATTCCAGTATGATTTCTGCTGTACTTGAGATCAGTAGTAATGTGAGCAGCAAAGTTACTTTATTTTCACTATAAGTAGAACCAGTAGAGGGCACTGTAATGTCATCTTTTGTAGGTGAGTTGGTTGACTATCCTGTGAGAAATGGTGCTGGAATCTTAGAATGATTCATTCAACAAATATCTGTTCAGTCACTTAGCAAATATTTATAGAGTATCAATTATGTGCCAAAGGATACAAACAGAAACAAAGTCACTGACCCTCTTAAACTTTGTATTTGAAGAGTGTGCTGTTATAGAAATGATACAGAACGTTGTACTGATTTTTATGTCACGCAGCCTCCTTTGCATAGTTGTTGATGCTTGTGAAAGGGGTGAGGGAGAATGAATAGAAAGATGGGCTTTCTGGGTTTTTGTGTAAAGTGGTACACTTTGTACATTGCTATTTCTCTGTTCTCTCTCACTTCAAGGTTATCAAAAATCATACAGTAAATACCTTAATCAAAAGAAGATTAGAAAGGTGAATAGAACTAAATTTACACTTCTTTGAATATTTCCTTTTTTATATCATAGTTATTTAAGATATAGATACCTATGTCTTACTACTAGGATACTAAAGCATGCATTATTTCTATTAACCCTGCTGCTTATATTTTAAATTAGCATTAAAGGGAGTGTCTCAAAAAAAGAATGTGTCCTGTGTAAATGATAAAGCATAATCACACAGCGAGCACATCTGACCTACAACTCAGCTTTAGAACTAGAATCTTACAAATATCTAACATGGTTCTGTCTGCTGCTTCTCTTTTTTATTCCTTGTGCCTGCCCCCAGAGGGTTAACTAGATTGTATTTTTTATTTACTTTTCTTTGATTTGTAAAAAATAGCTTTTTAAATTACATTGTAATTGCATACATGTATTAATTGTTTCACTAAGTTTTGCCTGGTTTTTAGTTTTGAAAGAATAGTGTCATTGGATATGTAATCTTCTAGGACTTGCTTTTGTAGTTAATGTTTCATTTTTAAGATTCAGCCATGTTGCTTGGTATAGAAATAGATCATTCATTTTTGTGCTGTATGCTATCCCATTATATATCCCACTGTGTGCCACAATTTATCTATTTTATTTTCAGTGAATATTTAAATTGCTTTAGTTTTTCTATTATGAACAATGTTGCTATAAACATTCTTATTCTTGTCTCTTGGTACACACCTGTAAGAGGTTTTTTCTAGATTATGAGAGGGGAATTTTGTTGGACCCATAGGGTATGTTGAAATTCAGTTTTATGTAAGAGAGCTCCAAATTGTTTTCCAAAAGACTCGTATCAATTTATACTCCATCAGTAGTGCTTAAGACAATCTGTGGATCCCATCCTGATCAGTATTTGGCATTTTCAGACTTACTAATTTTTGTCAACTTTACTAAGCATAACATATTTATTTTATTGTGATCTTGATTTTTATTTCATTCATTTCTAAAGAGGATAAACATCTCATACACTTATTGACCATTTACAGTTCTTTTTCTGTGAAATCACTGTTCACATCTTTGCCCATTTTTCTATTATGTTATTGGTTTTTTCTAATTGTTTTATAGTTTTTTTTTGTTGTTGTTGTTATTTTTGAGACAGTCTCACTTTGTCACTCCCAGTAGAATAACCTGGCATCATACCTCACAGCAACCTCTAACTTTTGGGCTCCAGCAATGCTCTAGCCTCAGCTTCCTGAGTAGCTGGGACTATAGGTGCCTGCCACAATGCCGGACTTTTTTTTTTTTTTTTTTAATAAAGAAACGGGGTCTTGCCGTAGCTCAGGCTGGTCTCAAACTCATGAACTCAGGCAATCCACCCAGCTTGGCTTCCTAAAGTGCTGGGATTACAGGTGTGAGCCACCGTGCCCAGACTTTGTTTTAAAAGTTTTTTAAAGAGCATTCTGAATACCAACTCTTTGTTAATTATGTGTTGCAAATATCTTTCTGTTTTATGCCTTTCTTACTATTTTTCTTATGGCATCTTTTAATTGAATGAATTTATAATTTTAATGTAGTGGAATATATCAATCTTTTACTGTTTGGTTAGCAATTTGCTATGTCTTTTTAAAAAAAGAGATGGAGTCTCAGTGTGTTACCCAGGCTGACTCAAGTGATCCTTTTAGCTCAACCTTCCAAGTAGCTGGGACTACAGGTGCATGCCACAGCACTCAGCTGTTGTGTCTTTTTTTTTTTTTTTCTTTTTCTTTTTCTTGAGACAGAGTCTTACTCTGTCACTGGGTGGAGTGCCAATTCGTCATCGAGCTCATAGCAACCTCAGACTCCTCAAACTCTGGACTCAAGCAGGCCTCTTGCCTCAGCCTCCTGAGTAGCTGGGACTACGGGTACATAACACCATGCCCAACTAGTTTTGTTCGTTTTTAGTGGAGACCAAGTCTCACTCTTGCTCATATTGGCCTTGAACTCCTGAGCTCAAGCAATCCACCTGCCTCAGCCTCCCAGAGTGCTAGGATGACAGGCATGAGCCACCGCACCTGGCCTTTGTTGTGTCTTTTTAAAGGAATCATTCCCTATCTCAAGCTTATGAATATATTTTCTTATACTCTATTTCAAGCTTATGAATATATTTTCTTATACTCTATTTCAAGTTCTGCTTTTTACATTATGTCTTTAATATTTGTAGAACTCTTCTTTAAGTGTAGTGTGAAGTAGGGATTGGTCTATTTTTGTTCTAGGGGTAGTCAGGTGTCTTCATGTTATTAGTCGAGTAGTCTTTTTCCTGTCTCTGACATGTATCTCCGCTCCATAAGTGTGTGTGTTTGCCTCTGAGAGCTGTCTTTTATGCTCCGTAGGCCATTTATCTGTCTCTGCATCAACATCATACATTTTAAATTTCAATAATTATTTTTAGGATTCAAATAAATCTTGGATTCAATAACCAAAGAAGCTACCAAGTATTTTGCAATATATTTATGAAGTTTCATGAAAGTATGAAGTTGGCTGATTGATACACTAAACAAAATTTTTATCAAACATCTTTAGGATGCCAGGAAACAGCAAGGAAGCATACCAGGACCTGCGAATTTATGAGAAAATAAGGCATAAATAACTTCCTTTCATGAAATGTATTATCTAGTGGAGGAAGGCAGACAGTAAACAAAATGACATCACTTCAGATAATGAGAAGAGCTACAATGAAAATTATGTAGGGCAAGGTCATAGAGTATAAGGGGAAGTGGTAGGCACAAATCCTAAAAAATTGATAAATTGTGCCTCTGTTAAAAACTTACTTCTCAAAGAGTACCATGAAGAAAGCAAAGGGCTTTTCTGAAGAGATGACATGTGAGCACAGGCAACAAATGAGAGGAGCCAGTAATGTGAAGATCTGGGGTGGGGGCATCTGAAGGAGCAAGAGACAAAGGCCAGGAGTGGGGGCAAGACGGCATCTTCTGAGGACTTCCAAGAAGGGCATCATGGCAGGAGCTGAACGAGCTACAGGAGGATGGTGGGGAGTGAGGTTGGAAAGATAAGCAGGTGCCAGAATATGCTGAATCTTTAGGTCGTGGGTTTTATTGTAAGCATAATGGAAAGCCATTGTCAATGTTTCTGATTTTAAAAGATTACTTGGGCTTTCTGTGTGGAAAATGAACTTTACACAGCAGGAAGCAAGATGATAAGCTGGTAGAAATCTGCTGCTGTGGCCCAGTGGAAAAACAATGGTGGCTTTGATCAAGGTGGTAGTTGTGGAAGTGTGGAGAAGCAGTGGGCGTCCAGATAAAACTGAAGGTAAAGTCAAAGGTTTCTCGAATGCATTGTGTGTGGGATGTAAGAGAGAAAAATCAAAGGCCTCATCTAAGGTTTTTGGCCTTAGACAGTAGAGGGAGTGATGGCACCGAGATGGAGGAGAGGCAGAATCAAGGATTGTGTTCTAGGTGAATTTGAGATGCCCGTGAATAGTGGAGATGATTATGAGGCAGGTAGTTGGATGTGAGTTTAAGAGGAGATATTATAGCTGAATATATAAATTTAGGAGTCATTGGTCTGTGGATATTTTTTTTTTTTTTTACTCGGTGGTAAAATTAGTTTTTATATCTTGGATGAGAAGTGAAAATGTTTTTTTGTATTTTTACTTTGAAATATAAAGAGCTAAAATATAATTTTGCAAGTTAACACATTGGAAAACATTAAAGTAGTTTGGATTTAAAAGATGTGATAATGTGAATATGAAATTCTGGCTAAGTTGAAAAATTAAACCTAGAGTGAAGACTAAATCATTGATTTTTAAAATAAAAGTTTTGTAGTCTGAAAGCAAACACACAGTGAAAGAGTGTGGGGATCCTGGGGGACAGTGCACTCATTTATTTGCCCTCCTCTTTCATGGAGTGTTTTCCTTTTTTTATCCTCTCTGAAACTGGGCATTGCTTTCCTGGATTGGTAGCTTGGGCAGATGGGTGAGAAGTAGCCTCAAAGCACTGTGTAAATTGATATGTGGGGCAACAAACTTTTAAGACACAGACTTTGGAACCAAACAGTCCTGAGTTAGAATCTTTCTCTGTTATTTACTACTTAGTCTTAGGGAAAGCAATCTCTGAACCCCTAGGTTCCCCATCTCTGAAACAGATATCATACTGACTTTTCATGAAAATTAGAAATTAGAGTAGAAATCCTAGTGAGTGTAAATATTAACTATATATTCTAATAATTTGTATTTTTCTGATTACTAATGAGGCTGTGAGTAACTTTTCGTATGTTTATTAATCATTCGTATTTCTTCTGTGAAATAACTTTGTGTTTTGCTCATGGGTCTGAGGGTACTATAAGGAGATAAAGCAAAGTGAAAGGAGCATGCTGAGTCTCCAGGTGCCTTTCATTATCACTGGATATGTATTTTCATTTTTATGTCTATACTTTGTATGTTTGATTCACATATACCTGTCAATTCTTCTTGGATTGATAAGAACCAACATAAAAACAAAATGATTATGTGAATTTATTGAAGTATGCAGTTGGTGAAATGAACAACCACTCAGGCCATTTCAGTCAATTCTATTCTGTGTTATTAATTATTACATTATATAAATCTATGACTTTAGTATTAATTACTTTCTCTTCTTTCTTTGAGATGTTATAGCAAACAGTGAGGAAGCTCAACATCTAACCCCAGAAAAGATGAGTCAGCGCCAAGGGAGAGAAGCTTATCCAACACCAACCAAAGATTTACATCAGCCATCTCTTAGTCCAGCAAGTCCTCATAGCCAGGGTGAGAAGTTATGGTTTTCATGTTTGGATTTTTTTTAAAGAACAAAGGGGTAATGACATTTTGTGTTTATCATAATTGTTTTCTTTGTAACTATTTGGTTTTTAAGGTTTTGGTATGTTTTATTTGGTTCATCCCTGATATTCTTGAACTGATTATATTTTTCTTAAAAGACCTTTAGTTTCTTCTACTCCCCAACATACTTTCCTAGTTATACCATTCTTCTAATTTAGTGATTCTGTCATGCTTTTTTGTCTCTTGGTTCCTACACTGTTAAAAATTGTGAGCTGTATGATGCCACGGCACTCTACCAAGGTCCATAAAGTGAAACTCTGTCTCTACAAAAAAAAAAAAAAAAAATTATTAAAGACCTAAAGAGCTTCTGTTTGTGTGAGTTATGTCTATTGCTATGTACTGTATTGTTTATTAAAATAAAGAAATTAAAAAAATTTTATTCACTTAAAATAAGAACAAACCCATTACATGTTGATACAAAATGTTATAATATTAAGAATTATGGCAGTGCCTGTGGCTCAGTGAGTAGGGCGCCGGCCCCATATGCCAAGGGTGGCGGGTTCAAACCCAGCCCCGGCCAAACTGCAACCAAAAAATAGCCGGGCGTTGTGGCGGGCGCCTGTAGTCCCAGCTGCTCCAGAGGCTGAGGCAGGAGAATTGTGTAAGCCCAAGAGTTAGAGGTTGCTGTGAGCTGTGTGATGTCATGGCACTCCACCAGAGGGTGGTACAGTGAGACTCTGTCTCTAAAAACAAAATAAAATAAAATAAAATAAGAATTACTATGTTTCTCTCCCCCTGAAACATTGATTGAGGTGGTTGGTGTCATCTTATTTCAGGATTTCTTAACATTGACGTTTTGGCCTGGGTAATTCTTTGTTGTGGGGGACTGTCCTGTGCATTTATAGGATGCTTAGCAGCATCCCTGGCTTTTACCTATAGAGGTACTTTCTACCCATAGAGCACCTTCCCCAGTTATGGTGACCGGAAATGACTTTAGATGTTGTCAGATGTCCCTTGAGGGACAAAATCATTCTTGATTGAAAACTATGGTGTTATAGTTTTTGCAAATCTCTTTAATGTCTGGCTTTATAAAAGACAACCTGAATTTTTATATTTGCTTCTTCAGTCTCTTGTGATGTGATGCTTTCATTAAAGTGTATGAGGTCTGACAATTAAGTTTGCAAACTGATCCTAGAAAAAGTGCTGCATATCTCATTGCTGAATATCACTACAGTCACCTTCAGAGTACTTCCCTTGAGAAGCTATGCACTGATGCCAGTGCCTACTCCACCCTTCAAAGCAACTCTTTTTTTCTTTAATGACTATCAGAGCTGTGGTAAGAGGTCTACCTGTTAAGTTCACTAACTGTGCACTGTGTACTTATTTTGGCAGCACTGTGCTAACAACTCAGTAAGGTTTCAAACCTTGATATATCAGGGTCTCACAACTGTATTTATGTCAACATATGGTGGTATCTTGCTGATTGATGTTCATATTGTTGTGTGTTTTTGTGTGCCATACAATAATGGCTTTGATAGTCATTACAGAAAAGGAGTTACAAAGTTGCTTTGAGGGGTGAAGTAGGTGCTGGCATTGGTGCATGGCTTCCTAAGGGGAATAAAGGAAGGGCACTGGTCCCATATACCAAAGGTGGAGGGTTCAAACCCAGCCCCCGCCAAAAACTGCAGGAAAAAAAAAAAAAAAAAAAAGAAGGTCACTGTAGTGATATTCAGCAGTAAGGTGTGTAGCACTTTTTCTAGGGTGAGTTCATAAACTAAATCGACAGACAACATATAAATAAAATCTGGCTTCATACATATATGTAGTTAGAAAAGGAGGATTATATTATTAGCTTTTGTACATAATAGGTATTCTTTGATAATATATCAAAACTTGACAAATAGTGCAACTGTTTCTTAAATGTTAGTTGCAATATGGAGTCTGAAACTATGCCAGTACACTTTTCATACTCTGTTAAATTAAAATTCAGATTAGTCTGTTGTGAATTTTGAATGGGTCTTTCCTCATGCATGATTTGGTACCATCGTCATTAGTCACTTAGAAAATATTTTTTCACTTAATTATGCAAATCTTTCAAGTTACTCAGGCTGGTCTCAAGTGTTCACACATCTAAAAAAACAATACAGAGAAGTGCTTCATGCAGACTTTTTTCTTGTTGCACAGACTATTTTAACCATGTGTACTGAAAGTTTAAGATTAATAATTTTTACTGCTTTATCAAGGACTTTTGTTAGTGAACTGATATTTTTTTACTGTGAGTTCATGACCATGAAGAATTGAATGCCAGTTGCTACAGTTGGTGCTTCTGCCTTGATTTTTGCTAAGGTACAGGCCTTTTCACTTAGCATTGCTTTTGCACTGTTAGTGGAAATGACAGCATTATGGAAGAGGATTAGGAGATTGGTTTTGACCTTGCAGACCCTCTGCAGGGGTCTTGCGGACTCCCAGAAGTTCGTGAATTGCACTTTCTAATTCATAATTGATCACTTTGTTCAGCGGACTCTGCCATGCAGCTGAAGTTTGTCTAATCAAATGTTCTGAATTCTCCTGTGAGTATTACTGATACTGCAGTGGAAGGACTTTGGCTTGTAAAACCGAGAACTTAAATTTGGTGTTTGGAAGCTAGTATGCATTTAGGTTTATTGGGTATTTTTTAGAATTAAACTTAGAGTCCTAATGATCATTGTGTGTCAGGTTTTGGTCTTGTAACTATGACTTATTCTTTGAAAGAAGGCTTTAGTAACTTTTTAAAAAATGAATACTAACTGGTAAATAGTAAATTACATGACCATTTTCTGCTCTGTATCAATGGAAAATATTTTTCTGGTCATATCTTAGATGGAAACACTTTTGTATAGCATTGTGGGAACTGTAAACGTTTTATATAACAATATTTTAAAATAGTGTTTAAAAATATGTTTAAAAACTAAGCAATAGATGTTAAAATTTTAACATTTATTGCTTAGTTTTTAAACATATTTTTGGACATTAGCATTTTTGTTGCCAAAATGCTTTTATGAAGACCCCAAAAACCCCAAAATGGATTTATGATACATACTTTGGAAAGTATGATAAGCTTAAGATAAATTCTGGAAAGATGGACCTGCTGTGGTTTTTCCCATTCTGTGCACCAGAATTTTGACTGTAATTGATGTGGTTCATCTGACTCATGTGTCTGTGAGCCTAGAATATTAAATCTGAGTTCTTTAGACTTAATGAACCAACAAGACAGTTAGTTACTAATAGTTGGAACTGCTAGGTCTGTCATAAACATTTTCAGGCAAACAGGGAAGTTGAGAGAAGAGTACAGTGACTACAAATATACCCACTGTGTAGATTTAAGAAGTTTTTTTTTTTGTTTTTTTTGGTTATTGGCCAGGGCTGGGTTTGAACCCGCCACCTCTGGCATATGGGACCGGCGCCCTACTCCTTGAGCCACAGGCGCCACCAGATTTAAGAAGTTTTTAACATCTTGTTACATTTGTTTCATTTATTTGGAGGTGAAATATTTAGATTGAGTTATAGTACTCATGATATTATACCCCCATATACTTAATGTATCTCTAAAACGTAATCACATTTTCCTTTTAAAAATTAATGATTTTAGGGTGGTGTCGGTGGCTCAGTGGGTAGGGCACCAGCCCCATATACCGAGGGTGGCGGTTTCAAACCCCACCCTGGCCCAACTGCAACATCAACAAAATAGCCGGGTGTTGTGGCAGGCGCCTGTAGTCCCAGCTACTCGGGAGGCTGAGGCAAGAGAATTGCTTAAGCCCAAGAGTTGGAGGTTACTGTGAGTTGTGACGCCCTGGCACTCTACTGAGGGTGACAAAGTGAGACTCTGTCTCAAAAAATAAAAAATAAAAAAAGTAATGAAATTATTTATTTTGAGGCAGCGTCTCATAGGCTAGAGTGCAGTGGCATCATCTTAGGTCACAGCAACCTCAAACTCCTGGGCTCAACTGATCCCCCTGAGTCATCCTCCTGAGTAGCTGGGGGATGGTACATGCCTCGCCGTGGTACATCCCATGGATGAGGAGACATTTACTTTTGGGGGAGACAGGGTCTCACTATGTTGCTCAGGCAAACTCCTGGCCTCAAGTAGTTCTCTTGCCCTAGCCTCCCAAAGTGTTGGAACCACAGGCTTGAGCCACTGTGCCTGGCCCCAGGACATTTTGTCACATAAATCTTAAGTCCTTTTTAACATCTGTCTAATTAATGAGAATTGCTTACCCTAATACCTGGTTCATATTAGGATTTCCCCAGTTGTCCCCAAGTTTTTTTCAGGATTGTTGAAACTAAATAAGGTTCATGCATCATATTTGGTTATGTCATTCCATCTTTTACCCTTAAGCGTGTCCTTTTTTAATTTTTATTTTCTCTTGTACCTTTGACTATTTTAAGAAACTGGGCCTGTGGCTTATAGAATGTTTGACTTTTTGTATTTGATTGCTTCATTGCAGTATTGTTCAATTTATTTCTCTATCTTCTGTATTTTTGGTAAACTGGAATTTAAATGCAAAGGCTTTGATGACTTCTAGGTTGAACATTTTTGGCAAAAATGCTTTGAAAGGAGTGTGTAGTACAGGCAGTGCCCAGGTTATGAATGCGATAGCTTCTGCAGGCTTGTTCTTAAGTTCGTATGTTGTAACAAGCACATTTACCTATGACTTATGATAGCCCCTGTGTATAAGTGGGAGTAGTATGTCAGTCGGATATTTGTAACTTGGGGACTATCTGTGCTTCGTGTCGCATCACATGAGAATTCACTTGGTATCTTCTTTTTTTTTAAATATATATATATATTTATTATTAAATCATAGCTGTGTACATTAATGCAGTCGTGGGCACTTGGTATCTTCTTGTCCCACCGTTAGCATTATGAGACTGATCGGTGGGTTCAGGTGGCAGCAGCCTGACTGTCTTCTTTGAAAACTGCATCTTTTCTTCCCTTATGACCTGTGAGTAAAAATGGAGATGAAGTATTTGGCACCCTGCAAATAATCCTGTTCTCCATCAACTTTTTACCAAAAGATGTTCATAAGCTTTGATGATCATTAACTGAATCAGTTGTAGTGTTAGGAGTTGAAAAATGACGATTTTCTAAATTCTATCATTTTTTTTACATTTGATAATGAAATATTTCTGTAGAGAAGAGATCTTCATCTTAGGGTTAATTGGTAAATGTTGAAGCACAGTTCCTACAGGAAAGTTAGGCTAAATGGGTAATTGTTTCCTGCTAAGTACCATTTTTTAGATTATAGAGATGATGTAAAGTCTATTCCTAGTGTTGACAACCCTTTTTGTCTTATAAGTTTTTTAAATGTCATGAAGAATTCATACATTTTTGTATTTCATTATGTTTTAGTTATTAGTATTATAATGATATTAAAGATAATATTTAGGGTGGCACCTGTGGTTCAGTGGGTAGGGCGCCAGTCCCATATTCTGAGGGTGGCGAGTTCAAACCTGGTCCCAGCCAAACGACAACAAAAAAATAGCCAGGCCTTGTGGCAGGCGCTGTGGTCCCAGCTACCTGGGAGGCTGAGGCAAGAGAATCACCTAAGCCTAGGAGTTGGAGGTTGCCTTGAGCTGTGACACCACACATTCTACTGAGGAGGGTGATAAAGTGGGGGAAAAAAAAGAAATCTGTGCCCACCCGCATGTAACCAAGTACATTTTCTGTGCTTTCATTTAGAAAGTTTATTGTGTCAAGCTCTGAATTTTCTCTTCATTTCCATTCTGACTATCACCGTCTTTGATCAGGTCTTTATCACTTCATACCCACATAGTAGTACATAGCCTTCTGACTGCCATTAGGACCTTGCTCTCCCGTATATCAGGTTCATCTTTATTAAAAAGACACCAGACAAAAAATTGTTCTGTATTTCAGTGAGATCATGATGGGGCTAGAGTTCTTATAGCTGTGTATGGCCAGAGAACACACGGATCCTATGAAAAAAATCTCTGAGGGAAATAAAATAAACTTTAAATGAAAATACCATTTTTTATATTCAAACTTGTTTAATGCCTGCATTTATGTCACTCCCATTCTCAAAAAGGCAATGGCTTTCTGTTGCCTAGAGCACGTCTGGCTGTGTCTGAGAATCACCTGAGTGCATTGCTTAGATACAGATTCCACTCCACCCTCTCAGAATCTCTGGGGGAGGCTCAGTAGCATGTGAGTTTATAAAGCTCTCCAACATTTGGACCAGTAAGTGGCAAACAGTAATTAAAAGCATAAATCACAGCCTCTGTAATCTCTGGTAGTCAAGGCTAAATTCTTAGTTTATCTGATTTTACTCTTAACATTTCATCTTGTGTTTCTCATTGTCGTGGACCTGGCTAGGTGGCTTTCTTTACTCTTTCCCCAGCAACAGTTCTTGTATTTACCCTTGTCTTCAACCATGGATTGTCCTTGTCTGTACTTTTCATTCTTCAAAAAAAAAAAAAAAATTTTTTTTTATATACTTTTCCTTCTTAAAGATAAAGTTTAGATGTCTTCTCTTTAATAAAACTTTTCTTAGGTGATGCTGTTATCTGAATTTTTAAAATTCTCATGTTATTGTTTTTGGGATTTTGTAATGTGCTGCTTTATGTTGTTATTATAACATGTATGCATGATCTCTCCAATAAGCAGTTTTGTAAAGAGCATCAGATGCTTAAATTACATGTATAGTAAGTGGCTTATTGCTACCATTGATTTAAGATTTTCATCCATCCTTGTTTTCTAGCTGATTCTCCTTCATGCGTATTGATTCATACCAACTTAATGTAGGTCATCATCCCTTCAAAACAATTCTTAGGTTTTTTTGCAGTATGGTTTCCTTCTATCATTTCAAATTTGTTTGTTTTTTAAACAGCTGGAGGAACTGACCCTCCTCACTAAACCCATACACATTAAGATGATTTTTTATTTCTTATATATTTAGCTGATGGTGGTGAGTCACATTCTTCCCAAACTTGTATATTTGTTAGATTTTTTTCCTTATCCAAAGGCTTATATCAATTTACTTCAAAGTAGTTTTAACTTACCCACAATTATAGTGTCTTAAATAGGATGGATTTGTTTTATGCTGGCTTGTTTGAGCTTAACATATATCATTTGTTTGTCAAGGAAGACAGGTATGTAGATTAATTAGGCTTGTTTTTTTCTTTTCTTCCTCTACTTTAAAATAAGGACAATATTAAAGGACCCAAGAGACTAGCCCTAGCTTATCTCATGGGTAGATACTCTATTCCCTCTGGATGGCAATGGAGGTTGTTATCCAAGGTTCATGAGATATTATAGCTTATAGCTCCCCTTTCGTTCTTGATTGTAGAAAAGCTTTTATATGTTAAATTTTTTTAAACCCTCTTTCAGTTGTAGTGCTTTGTGAGAATGTGCAGTGTTGCTTTGCCAACACTTGAATGAATCCCCTTTAAATTTGTTATTAAAAGCTTAAAATTTTGATAGCCGGGCGCTGTAGCGGGTGCCTGTAGTCCCAGCTGCTCGGGAGGCTGAGGCAAGAGAATTGCGTAAGCCCAAGAGTTAGAGGTTGCTGTGAGCCGTGTGACGCCACGGCACTCTACCGAGGGCGGTACAGTGAGACTCTGTCTCTATGAAAAAAAAAAAAAAGCTTAAAATTTTGAAACGTTTAAAAGTTGTACCTACTTATTGCTTGGTTGAGATAGGCTTGAATTAAATGTCTGTTCATAGTCTGGCAACTTCTCTTAGACCTGCCAAGCACCTTCACTTTAAGTGCTCTGGCATCACTAAAAATGACATGATGGATCTATATTCGTAACTCAGTAGAAAATGTCAAAGTAAAGGGGGATTTTCTCTGATACACAATTTACTAGTAGGAAGATGCGCCAGATTCCCCAGGGTGATAGTGCTGGACATTACTGGCGTCATCTCAGTTCACCAGCACAGAAGACCTTCCTTTAAGTGGCTCACAGATGAAAGGGGATCTAAAGTCACTTTCCTCCATGAATCGAAGTAATTCTTCCTTTCTTGGTAAGACATTTTTAGGATGAATTGTAAACATACACATATAACAAATGTTAGGTTTGTATTTGTTTTTGAATATAAATTAGTATTTCATGAAAATTGCTTTGCCTGAAAGAGGACTTGTATTTATTCCCACCTCCCAAAATGCTGTGTTTCTGTTTCCAACTATAGGTTGTTTTCTTTAGAAAGAGTAAAAATTAGAGCTTATGCTAATTTTCTGAGTTTTTGAATCCTTAATGCATTAGATTTCTGTTGTTTAGATTTCAAGTTATTTCTTTTTTTTTTTTTTTATTGTTGGGGATTCCTTGAGGGTACAATAAGCCAGGTTATACTGATTGCAATTGTTAGGTAAAGTAAATCTAGATTTCAAGTTATTTCTTAAGACTTTTTTTTCTGTTTTGAAATCCTTGGATTCTAGTAGTTGGTTCATAGAACTTTGAAAAATAGTAAAAGGATAAAATATTTGGTAAATTCAGAAAATTAATAACATATTTTTAGAATCTGTTATGAAATGTTATGGTATCTATATTCAATTGTTCCTATGCTTCTACATGGGAAACTGAAATACTTCCAAAGCATTTATTAAAAAGTAAAAATGAATAATTTAGCCTTGTTTTAAGTATATTTACAAAGATGAAGGAAATGTTATTCTTGCCAGGCCTTTTTAATTGCTTTTTTAACAAAGCAGAAAGATGAAACTTAAGAATACTAAAGGGCATTTTTTCCCCGAAATATTCTATGTGTATATATTTTTTACTTAAGGTAGTGTTAAAGGATTATCAAACATTACCTGTGCTAGTTTCTCAGCTCCATTGGGATTTACTTTCTTTGTTTTGAAAACTGGAAAGATTGAAATTTCCTCCTTAGCAAGAATGGTAAAAATTTTATCTATAAAGTTGACTACTATTATTTTCTTTTTCTTATTTGAGGCATGGAGAAGCAGGCCTTAGTACTTTGTTTTACATACATATTAATAATATCAGTATAATCTAGCAAGTAATATTTATATAATTTCTGAGAGAAAAACAGTAGCTTCATAGAAATTTTTGTTTGCATTTTCTTTGATTGATACAACTTGAAACAGATAAATTCTATTTAAGAATAGAACAGTGACATTTTAGGAAATTTATCTCCAGGTTAAAGAAGAATGTTTGTGAGAGGTAGACATCTCCTGGGGAGTACGGAATTTTCCAAGGGTCTCCTTTGTCAAACTGGCTTTTATTTATCTTGTTTGTACATAGTTCTGTACTAGAAAGCAAGAACAAACCAAAGATGATAGATATCTCAGCTCCTGTTTTCCTGAGTTTAATTTGTAATTGGGAAATTTAGGAAAATAAGTAGAGAAACATTGTAAGAGAACATTAAAACATAACATGACAAAGTAAGTATTTAGAGAAAATCTTCCTAAGTAAGAACATCAAAATACTCAATTAAATGTTTTAGGAAATTTAAACTGAAGCTGAACTGTCATTAAAATAGAGGATTTAATGGGGGGCAGAGTTATTGAGAAAGTAGAATTTGGAGAGAAGATGAGCTCTGGCGCTCACATTTATCCTGCTAACTCCTTCCTCATCGTCGCAGGGGTCCTCAAACTGTGGCCTGTGGGCCACATGAGGTGGTGTGATTGTATTTATTCCCATTTTGTTTTTTTACTTCAAAATAAGATATGTGCAGTGTGCATAGGAATTTGTCCATAGTTTGTTTTTTTTTAAACTATAGTCCGGCCCTCCAATGGTCTGAGGGACAGTGAACTGGCCCCCTGTTTTAAAAGTTTGAGGATGCCTGGCTTGGGTTTTAACAAGAGGAAAGAGTAAAAGAGGGTAGCCCATTAAGGATGGGAATTGTTTGGGGGCCTCTCCTCATAGACTGAGAAGTCCTGAAGGCAGCGCACCTCACCAACTGGGAAGCGAGACTGTGGTGTATTTGCCTGTCTTGGTTGTGATTGGGGATGAAATGAGGGGAGAGGGGAATCTTCCTGGGGAAAGCCTAAGCACAAGCACCTAGTTATGTGGGTTTAGATCAGAATCCATACTCTCTGTGTCGTAAACACTTCCCACTTAACTTTGAAGCAATGTTGGGTTATTAGTATACACAGGTGCCTGGAAGAATCTAAATTCTCTTTTAGAGAAGAGTGTTTTAAACCTGAAAAAATTACATGGGAGTTCAAAATTAAAAATCAGTAAACCCCAATTAAAGCAACAATAAGATACTATTATGCATGTATTAAAATGGCAAAAATGACAACACTAAATGCTGGCGAGGATGTGAAAAAATCAGTTATACAGTAAGTAACAAGCTGCTATCAGAGAGAATCTCATAAACGACCCTTGTGAAGTTAGAGTCCAGAGCAAATCCCCATATATAGACCCATCTATATGTATAAGTCTGTAACAATTGGAATTATCAGTTATAGAATATAATTTAATGGCTGAGGGCAATATTGAAAGGGAGAATGCTGAGAACATTTCAGAATTCATTGACAATAATAAGGAAGCCCACAAGTTCCAAGCAGAAGATCTAAAAATAGTAAGTCTTAGTGCTGGTGTTTGACAAGAAAGAAGGCTTAAACATAATTAATCCTTTAACTTAGTGAGAAAAGGAAAAATAGAATAAATCCAAAGTAGACATAAGGAAAGAATACAGAGAATAAGTTAGTTAAAATAGAAGCAGTGAGACCAAGAAAGACAGCATTGATTGTTCGAAATGGCTTGTAAGTTTGGCGAACTTAGGGGGGGAAAAAATAACCGGGAATGAAAATGGAGACACAAAGACACAAACAGATGTTTAAAAGAAAATATTATATAAACAACTTTAAGCCAATATATTTGAAAATGAACAGATTTCTAGAAAAATGCCACTTCCCCAAACTGAGTAATTAGGAATTCCAGTGATTGTGTGAGTAGTATGTCACTCGGATGTAATTACTAACCTAATTAGTGATATAGATTACTTGTACAGAGAAAATATGAAACCCAGACAGGTTTACAAATAAGTTCTGCCAAACATTTAGGGGAAAAAACTGTATATTATTAATTCTGAAAAGCATTCTTCCTCTGATACATACATTCTGTCATCTCTGAAATTGAGTTGAATCTTTAACTGATAGTGTTTTATGACTCTGTTGGTCACTGTTATTGTTAAATACTTTTGTATCATCTCTGAACTTGGGATGTGTGCTGCCCATCTTATAATTGCCATCAGTCTCTCCACCTCCTCCCATGTTTTGTGACCTCTCTGAAGTCATGGATGGAGCCAGTAGTTGATGACATTTTGTCATCAGTTCTGCTGTAGAATTGATAAAGCAGAAAAAGAAACATTTCCTAAATGAGGCTTGTGTATCAAAAGCAGACAAGGACATTGAAGGAAGGAAAAAATACATGACATTCTTGCTCCTGAACCTAGATGCAGAAATTCTAAAATTATTAGCAAATGGAAGAATCTAGTAGATAAGCATTGTAACCACATTAAGGTTGTTCCAGGAATGCAGGAATGGGTTTGATGTTAGAAAATCTACGATTTTTCACTTAACACTTTAACAAATTAAAGAAGAAAAACTATGTCATTATCCTACTCATACAACATTAAAAAAATCTTAATATCCATTCATATTTAAAAACTCTTAGCAAAATAGGCATAGTAGAGATCTTTTCTCAACCTTGTGAAGTTAGAATCCAGAACAAGCAAAAGGTATGTACTATCTACACTTCATTTCAACATTGTACTTAAAATTTAGCCAGTGGATGAGGCTAAAAAAAAGTAAAGGAAGAAACAAATTCTTTGTAGCTGATATAATTTTCTATACATTTTCCCCCTTTAACATATAAATTATTTAAATTATTAAGTTACTGGATATATATTGACTGCAATTTGACATATCAGTGACGAATGGGTTAGCAAGATGCAATTCCAAAAATACTACTTAAAACAACAGAAAATACGTCTAACATGAGATGTGGAATATCCTTATGTAGGAAAATATCATAAAACACCAAGATTATTTCTTATAAATCGGCTATGTGTATGATAGGAAATTCAATATTCCGGTGTCACTTTACATTGATTTTTTTTTTTTGGGGGGGGGTTCAGTGCATTTTGAATCTATATCACAATAGGATTTTTTCAAAGTATTTAATAAGGTCATTCTTAACTCTCTGGGGGAGAATTGCTAATTCATACCCACAACGAATTGCTTATTTCATACCCACCCACTAGATCAACAAAAATTTGAAAGTATAACAATTGCAGTTGTCTGTAAGGCTGTGGAACAATATGAATTCTCATTTACAACTGACAGAAGTATGCATTCGTGGAACCCTTTTTGAAAAATGGTTGGCATTACATAAAGATGTACGCATCCTAATCCCTATATTTATAATCCTTCATATATTCTGGACCTAGCATTTACTATGTGACCTTGAACATGCGGTCTGAGAATAAAAAACACTTCCTTATTGTGTTTTCTTTTTTGAAGTAAACGTTAGTATTTCCCATCTCAATTTATATCTGTTAAGTCTCTTTACCTTATCTATAAAACAAGGATACACCTTTTGTAGGCTCCATTGTTATTTGAATCTGTTGGGAACATACATGAAAACACTTAGGGAAATATACTCACTCGATAATTATGAGGTAGTATTATGACGGCTACATCATAGGTACTATTAATTTAGTAGATTTTCAGTTAAACAGATTTTCATGAACTGCATTAGAAATCTAAGTGCCTTATTTAACATTTACTTTGCGTGGGGATAGAGTATACTCCATATATGAAAAGCAGAAACTAGGGGCTGTTGTGTTCATAACTCTCTTCTGCCTAACATAGTTCCCATCAAATAGTTGCTGCTCACTAAGTTCTTACTGAATGACTGATCTTATTCATATATATATGAAGTTATAAAAAACTTTTTATATAGTAGAAAGTGTTGTCTGAGACTTCTTGCAGTGAATATGGATATTTGGACAAGAGTGCTATCTGTCTTTTAATTTTGTATATGTATTTACATGTTGAGAACTTATTTAATGCTAATAATGGAGAATCTACAGTTTTTCTGAGGAAATGTAGGATAGTAAGATTGCTTTGTGTAATTTTCAAGCTTTGTAATCATCAATGAGATTTTACTAAAAATAGTTAAGAAACAACTTTGCTCTATTAGAGGATGGAAATTGACAGAGAGCCTTCTTATTGTGCTATTTTAAAGCAAATGTTAGTGTCTCCCATCTCAATTTATACGTCATTTTAAGGTTATTAATGGACTTGTTTACTAAGTCTGAGCTGCTCTAGTGTGTCAACTGTATTCTTACTTGAATTGTATGTTTTGTAGGGAAACTTACTGTTGAATTTGTGTAGTTCATTCTTCACATGTTTAGTTCACTTTACAGAGTATAAAGTGGTTCTCTGTATGTTTGAACATAGTACTTTTTAAAATTCTTATTGGTTGATTTTTATTTTTGATGTTTTGATCTTTCTCCAAGTCTTCTTGCTTCCTTAAGCATTTTAAATTCTCTTATAGCCTACATTTATTATTTGGATTAAGCTATAATATATATAGCTCTTAAAGCACTTTCATCATAATTTAATCCAATGCATTATCATTAGTATACATATGGAACTTTAGTCAATTTAAATGGGATTTTTAAGTACCAAATTAGATTATTTCAAAATATCATTTATGTTTGCCATTCATCTTTTTTATTTTTTGTAGTTTTTGGCCGGGGCTGGGTTTGAACCCACCACCTCCGGCATTTGGGGCCGGTGCCCTACCCCTTTGAGCCACAGGGGCCGCCCCGCCATTCATCTTTTTAAAAAATAGATATGATGGGGCGGCGCCTGTGGCTCAGTCGGTAAGGCGCCAGCCCCATATACTGAGGGTGGCGGGTTCTAAACCCGGCCCCTGCCAAAACTGCAACCAAAAAATGGCTGGGCGTTGTGGCGGGCGCCTGTGGTCCCAGCTGCTCGGGAGGCTGAGGCAGGGGAATCGCTTATGCCCAGGAGTTGGAGGTTGCTGTGAGCTGCGTGATGCCATGGCATTCTACCGAGGGCCATAAGGTGAGACTCTGTCTCTACAAAAAAAAAAAAAAATAGATATGGTCTGGAATTTTTGCAGACAACTGAGTAAAGCTCTAATATAACAGTAAAGAGAAGCTTTCTTTACTTCTAATCTTTTAGTGCATACAAGAGCAATTAAGATTGGGCATTTTTTGTGGGCATGTAGCAGATCCTAGAGAGTCGTATTGTGACCTTTATGGTATTGGCCTCTGTTTGGTTGTCTGCCATTTTAATATGAAAAGAGCCACTAGATCAGAGATAATATATGTAGTTCTTTTTTAATAATAAGGAATTTCAAAAGAAAAACATGCCTTTGCCCAATAAAAACTATGTCATGTTTAAGAAATCAAATTAAAGAGTAACAGAAATCAAATTAAAGAGTTTTAGAATATATGGGATGTTGTTCAGGATGAACGGAGAACCAGCCTTGAAGTATATGTATAGTGAGGAAGGAAACATTTTATGGTAACTTGCCTATAAAAATGAACCACTAACTTGTAACTGAATTAGTTGTCATCTAAGTGAGTTGGGTGTATTTTCTGGTTGAAAGTAAGAATTGTGATTAGAAAAATCAGTGTACAACATATAAAGAACAGTTGAAGAGTGCTTTCTAATTTGAATTAAGGTAGAGTAAGGTAAAAGGATTTAATATAATTAGAGAATTCTTTGGCATTTTAAGTTCTTTGAAATTTAATCTTTTTTTTTGGCCCGGGCTGGGTTTGAACCCGCCACCTCAGGCATATGGGGCTGGCTCCTTAGTCCTTTGAGCCACAGGCACCGCCCTGAAATTTAATCTTTTTGGTACAAAGAGATGTGTAGTACCTCAGTTTGGAAATGGGAAAATATCTATTAGATTCAGTGGGGGTCATATCAGTCACTTAGTTTCAGTCGTAATAAATGGTATTTCCGTTTTGTTACTGTGATAAACAGGTGTTTTTTTTCTTCTTCTTTTAAAAGTAGTAAATACTCATTGGTAGATTATTTACTTTGAAATTTTTAAATATAATGAGGAGGAACTGCAGCAGCTCCTGTCTGTTTTCAGGGAACTTGGGTTACAGCTGCAGCATTACTGTGGTGTTACTATAATCTTCTTCATTGACTGGTTTGTATGAACGCTGTCTTAATGTCTCCTGTATCTCTGCTAGAGGACACACTTACATGTTTATTCTCTGCTGTAACTATTGGAATCCATCAAAATGAGAGGGTATCTTTCTTTATGAATTCTTAATCATGGCTGAGGCAAGCGGTAGATTAGATATAAATTTAGAAGATGCTGGGAAGATAAAACTATTATGTTCGTATCCATTTTTGAAGTAAACAAAAGCTGGAAAAGAAAATCCAAAGAGATGGGAAGTGTGGTAGATACTACAGAAATGTAATGGAGATGATGAAAGGGTTCCATTTTTCTGAAGAGAAGAGAAAATGACTGTTACTTCATCGTGAAATGCTAACTATTGATCTTGCTTTGTTTTCCTAAAACAGCAATTCAGTGCAGGGCGTTACTGGTTTGATAAAAAGGTAAAACATTAGTGGAAAAGCCTTTCTTGTTTATCAGCTCGTTTAAAAAAATCAGCAGCATGGCTCACTGCATTTTCTGTCAGTCTCTTTCTCTCTCTGTTTATTGCTGATTTGACAGAGTCTGGTCCTTCTCCTTTGCTGTTAAATGTGTGTGTCCTTTGTTTGTGCTGGTGGGTTTGCTACATTTGCCTGTGAGAGAAAAGCCTGCCTTTGCCATATTGGTCTAATTAGCCTCTGAGTGAACATATACATTAAAGAGACCTTCTAGACCATGAAAGAAGAGAGCTCACAGCAACGTAGGTTTTCTTCATATACTGGGGTTTCGCCTGTTTTATTTCCTCCACGAACTGATGGCCGAAAGCTTGTCCGGAACGCTTCATTTGGAGGATACAATGAACTTTCTCCTTCGTTGCCAGGTTTGTTTGTTTGTTTGATCTTGCATTCTTGTCTTAAATTTCTTAAAGACTTCTCATTAAAATAAACCAGGCATTTTAACATCTTAAAGCTGCTTTCATTTAAACAAGACAGTTCTGTAGTGAAAGCTGAGGTTTCAGTAACTGCTGCTAAACAGCTTGGCTTTTCCATGTTTTCTCTTACTCTCTCTTCAGCTAAAACTTGAACTGATTCATTGAAGTAAGAATCTTGAGTGCTTACTACAAACCTTTTTACTTTCATTATAGAAATAAATATTGACACTTTAATAAAATTAAAGCCTTTCTGACTTGAGAGAAATGCAAAATTCTATAATAAACATATTGCTCTGAGGTTTTACCACATGAAGCCCAGATATTTAATATGGATATTTGGACATTTTCTGCAAAATAATAACCCTATTAAAATTGATGTATAGTATAAGCCTTAACCTTTCTACTTCGTGTCTTAATCTTTTATCTCAAATCCTGACTTAAGTGAAGTTTTCTGCCAAAGTCTAATTTTTGGAATATCATACTTCTTGTCGTAGATGTATTTGTATGCAATTAATTTTTGCTAAAGTTATGATTTTTAAGGTAATATTTATTAAATCAGTCATTTGATAGCTATGATTTAGTCATGTAGACAGTTGGTCAATGAGATGTTGATATAACTACGTCTTTTTTGTTTGAAATTATGACAAATATTCAGATTTAAAATATGCATAATTTTTTGTTTTTCTCTCAAACTGCTACATAACTGTGTCTACTACTCTTTTAAGATTATATTTTTTAAAATATTTTTTAATACTCATGATTGGTTTAATACTCAAATATTGACTGAAACTGGTACTTAGCTTTCACCACTTACATTTTATTCAGAGAAGTATTTTCCTGAACTTGAATTAAATGTCTTATTTTCATACTAACCTTTATTCCTGGCTTTCCATAAATAATTCATGCTGATAGGTGGTATATACATTCCTTTGAGATGTAAAACACCTTATAAAGAGTGTTCAGCTAAGCAGTTTAATAAATTATTATAAATTTACTGATTTTGTTTTCTCGGCTAGCACTGTTTCACAAAAGAATTGGAATTCAGAGTCCTGAACTCTGCCTAAGTGGCATAAGCTTTAAATAGCATTCATAATCTGTATTTAGTCTTCTTAGGGCAGCACAGTTACTATCGTGCTTCTTTCTTACATTTCAAATGGTACGAATTTTTGTGTTGGTCATTATTAGAAGTAGCTTTGCAGATTCAACATACGGAAAGTTTTTAATGTTAAATATCCTCTTTGCTTTTACAGTGAGACTTATTTTTGTTCCTATATTTCTCTTGTCTCCTTGTCTGTATTTTTTTATGACAACAAGCTCACTAACACACACAGTTAGCTGACCTTCATGCCACAAGTCTACTTAGTATTAAAAAATAATCTTATGACCCTGATAAACAATAAAAAAAAACCTTACTTTTTCAAAGTTAGTATTTAAGAAGGCAATTAAAGGTAAAATTGTCAGTTTATCATGTCAAAGAATAGATGGAAGGTCATCTTGGATGGGTTTGTTTTAATAGAAAAGTAAATGGTTTGCTTTGTTTCCTAATTCTTGAAATACAGAAAAATCATATTTGTAGGAATGATTCCATTTTCTCCTTAATACAATCAGCTGTGATAAAAAGATCTCTAAAATATCTGCTTAATTTGTTTTTATTGTTTTGGGTTCATTGAGGGTACAAGAAATATCTGCTTATTTTATCATCTAATAAGTAGAACGGAATTAAGTACTTCAAAAGAAGTGGCTTTGTTTTGTTTAAAAGTGTAAACACATCTTTTTTTTTTTATCAGATATTGCATTGTTGTACTGAAAAAGTTATTTTAGATGTATTTACAACGTGATATCATCAGAAAGAGAAAATTATTCTACCTCAGTGGGTTTTTTGGAGACGAGGTCACTCTTTAAACCAGGCTCGAGTACAGTAGTGCAACGTCAGCTCACTGCAGCCTCCAGCTCCTGGGTCAAGTGATCCTTGTTTCTCAGCTTCCCAAGTATCTGGAACGATAGGCACATGTCATCACACTTGGCTAATTTTTAAAATTTTTTGTAGTGACAGAGTCCCACTATGTTGCACAGGCTGGTCTCAAACTCTTAGCCTCAAGTGGATATATTAGTGATATTTAAAGATGATTTTGTTTTAGCATGCTAAGCATACTCTTTTTCTCATTTTAGTTTTCCTTCACAAAAATCTTTTTACTTTTACTTCTGTCATAAGAAATATATGGCTATAGCTTTATTCTTCGTGATGAACTATAATACAAAGATGGTGCCCCTGCTATTTTGTTTTGTTTAATCCGTGTCTGAATACTGTCTTTTAATCTCTGCTGTTACTTCTAGATATGCTCATTTTAACAATCTAGAATAGTACCTAAAAATTAAAGTAAACAAACTGTAAGCAAAGAGAACATCTATAGACAACTGAGCTTTAGTAAATGGATGGACTCTTCTTTAGTATATTTCAATGTCTCAGACTTTTTTCCATACAATTTCCTCATTCTTGGCTATGTTGAGTATAGTTAATGTATTAATTCTAGATTTATTTTGTAGATACTGATCAAATTTGCATTTGTAGATATGTATGTATCTTCAAGACTGAAGCAACATAAAATTTGCTGTGTTATATCAAAGCATTAATGAACCACGCTTATTACTGCTATATAATAAAAGGTTATATTTCACCAGTGATTATAGTACTTGTATTGTAACCAATTAGAAGTTATGGGTAGAATGCTAATCTATTCCAGAATGATATTGTAGTGCATTAGTAGGAAAAAATAATCTCTGGGTACTTAAGCAAGAAAGATCTAATGTAGAATTTATTGATAGATGCGAAACTGAAGTCCCTGGAAGTTAAGGAACTTGACTGTGGTTATATACACTTGAAGGGAGAGTTAGAGTCATTGGAATTATTTTGAATCTGTGACTACTCTCCAAATGAAAAGATTGGAACAAAGATATAACAGCTGTTTTTAAAAACCAAGTAAAGTATAATTATTTTTTTTGTTTGTTTTTTGTTTTGGTTAGTGGAACTCTAACTATCAAATTCTTTATTTGTTTTAATGTTTAAAAATGTTCCCAAAACTCACACCTGTAATCCTAGCACTCTGGGGAGCCAAGATGGGCCAGTGCGTTAGTTCAGGAGTTCTATACCAGCCTGAGCAACTGCGAGACCCCCATCTCTACTAAAAATAGAAAAATTAGCCAGACATTGTCGTGGCACCTATAGTCTGTTCACTCTTAGCTATTGAGAAAACTGAGGCATGAGGATCACTTGAGCCCCAGAGTTTGAGGTTGCTGTGATTTGTGACGCCACAGGACTCTTCCCCAGGGTGACAGTGTGGAGACTGTCTCTTAAAAAAAAAAAAAAAAAAGTATTAATAAATTTTCTCTCCTTACGAAGAGAATACTGTAGCACTCTCTTGCTTCAGAATTCAATACTATATCATCTCATGCATTTTCCCCTATAGAGAGCCTGGCTTCTAGGGGGTTAAGTGTCTTGCTCAAGGTTGTACAGCTGGTGAAGGAGGTGCCTGCATTTGAACTAAGCAGTCTGACTCTGTAGCTCGTTCTCTTATGTCTCCTGCCACCTTCATTATCAGCAGTCACCTTACTGTATTGTTTTTTGTTTGAATACCTACCTTC
The DNA here is from genome assembly GCF_027406575.1 of Nycticebus coucang. NCBI lineage: Eukaryota > Metazoa > Chordata > Mammalia > Primates > Lorisidae > Nycticebus > Nycticebus coucang. The sequence continues at coordinate 45,781,094 of NC_069782.1, forward strand.
TCTGTAGAAAATAACTTTTTTAAAAGAAAAGAATGACAGGGACCAATGTCTTTTCATGCTTTTAATCCTGGTATTTAGTGCAAGGTACATACGTATAGTAGGTACACTGTATTTATAAGAAATGAATTTATTATTATTTCCTAGTTGATGGAAGGGTTTGCCATCTGTCATTCTAAACATTCATCCTTCTGAATATCAGTATTATTACAGTTTTCTGTAACCATAGATAAGGTAGGAGTCAGCCTTATTGTACATTTGCACAGTAATAACGGAGCTAGATGCCTGGTTTCAAATTCTGACTTAGCTTCTGAGTGGTCACTTTTGGAAGGTGTTTGGCTTCAATAAAATAAAATACCTGAAAGATATTTGATTTATATAAGTTAAACAAGAAATAGTATTTTGGAAAAAGGCTTCTAAGAAAGTTAAAATTACATGCATTTTGTGGAGAAAAGCCTTTTCATTTTGAGCCTCAAATTATTACTATGAGTAAGTTCTCCTTTTTTCTTTTCTTTTTTTTTTTTTTTTTTTTTTTTGAGACTGCTTCTCACTTTGTCACCCTCAGGTAGGGTGCTGTGGCATCATAGTTCACAGCAACCTCAAACTCTTTGGCTCAAGCAATTCTTTTGGCTCAGACTCCTGAGTAGCTGGGACTACAAGGCGCCTACCACAATGCCCAGATATTTTTAGAGACGGGGTCTCACTCTTACTCAGGCTGGTCTTGAACTCCTGAGCTCATGCAGTCCCCCCATATTGGCCTCCCAGGGTGCTGAGATTCAGGCGTGAGCCACACAACTAGGTGAAAATATCTCTGTAACCATAGATTTAGGGAAAAATTTCTTTTTTTTTTGTAGAGACAGAGTTTCACTTTATGGCCCTCAGTAGAGTGCCGTGGCATCACATAGCTCACAGCAACCTCCAACTCCTGGGCCTTAGCGATTCTCTTGCTTCAGCCTCCCGAGTAACTGGGACTACAGGCGCCCGCCACAACGCCCGGCTATGGGAAAAATTTCTTAACACCCCAAAGAATTAAACATTAAAGAAAGGGATTGCTAAATTTAACTATATTAAAAATTAAGAGCTATTCATCAAAGAAACCATATAACCTATACAAAGCCAAGCTATATAATAGGGAGATAGATATTTGTAATAAATATAATTGGCAGAAAACCAGTATCTAGAATATAATAAGAATTCCTTTATAAGTCAGTAAGAAAACTGTAGATAACCAGTTTTTTTAAATGCGCAAAAGGTCTAAAGAGGTTCTTCACAAAGAAGAAATTAGAATAGCCAATTAACATATGAAAAAGTGTTCAACATCATTAGTAATTAGGGACCTGCGAACTAAGACCTCATTAATAAACTGATAACATTTCACCAAATTGACAAAAATATTAAAGCTTACTAATGTTATCGATACAGAGAAAGGAGGACTTTTACATACTTAATTTGGTATTCTTAAAGTTGAAGATAAACATATTCTATAACTCAGGAATTCTTCTAGCCAACAGTACACCAGAAATATTCATAGCATCATTGTTCATAGGAGGGGGAAACTAGGAACAACCAAATGTTTCTCAGTGGTAGAACGGGTACATAATGATACAGTCATACAGTGGATTCTGATCAGCAGTTACCATGAATTAAATGCCTGCTATGACATGCTAGTAAATAATTACTACAAAAAGTCAAGATAATCACTTTTGCGAAGCAAGAGAGAGCAGATTGCAATTAAGACTCACATTGAGGTGGATCCTATGGGATGCTAGCAATTCTCAAGCCCTCAATTTACTCAAAGGTTATGTAAATACTTCCTGTATCTGTTAAATTACATATTTAAATTTTATACATTTTCCTGAAGTTGTGCTAATTTCACATTAAAAAAAAAAAAACTGTAGAAGTAAAAATGGAGCCCAAATGTATATGTTAAGTATTAAGTGTCTCTACACAAAGAGACCTCCCGAAGAGGTGGCCTTGGGTCTGGAGAGGTGCCACGGCATTGTAGAAATGGCATAAATACACTGAAGTTTGAACAGTTCTCATGCTGTCACTTGTTGACTTTAGTCAACTTCCTTTATTTCTGTGAGTGTTACTATTTTCAGCTGTAAAATAAAGTTAATTTTTTTGTGTATTGTGATATTTTAAAGATTAGAAAAAAATAAGTAAAGCCTCTAGCACAGTGCTTTATCCTCACAGGGATTCCTGCCAATGGGTATTGCTTATTGTTTTTATTAGTATTATTGTGTTAATTAATATCATTATTGTTGACAAATGAACCAGAATTAATTAGGTACAAAGTAAGTTAAAGGGATATAGACTAGTTTGGAAAAGATGCCAAAGCAGAAGTCTAGAACCAGAAGAAAGGTGTGTGTGTGTGTTTTAATTGAAGCATAACTACACACATACACACACACACACACACATATATAGAGAGAGTTATATAGTGTATAGTTAAGTACGCAGCATTTTGGATTTTTGGTCATGTGTAGACATGTATAACTACCCCCACAGCAAAGGTAAACCACTGTTTCAACCTCTGATACTGTAGATTAATCATACGGTTTGTACGTTTTTCTCAATGGGGAAGGTGGCTTCTTGTACTCAGTATCATGTCGGTTCTTTTTCATTGCTGTGTAATACATTGTATGAATATACAATAAAGTGTTCATTTCTTCTGCTATCAATGGTCCTATGAATGGGTTCCAGATTTTGGCCATTATGAATAAAAGCTGCTGTGAAGACTCATACTTCTCTTTTGATGGTGATAGACACACTCATTTCTCTTGGGTGTATCTAGGATTAGAATTCTGTATGTTAGAATATATGTACATTTAGCTTTAGGGAATACTGTCAAATAGTTTTCCAAAGTGGTTGTGCCTCTTTGTTCTCTCACCAGTAGTAAACAGAGTTCCAGTTGCTCCATTTCTCAACTGCGCTTAGATGGTGTTAGTACTTTCAGTTTTGGTCATTGTGATAGGGATGTGGGGGTGGGGAGGGTAGCGGCAAGAGGATTTACTGCCCCAAATCACTAATAAGCAAACTTGGGAAAAGTCATGATCTGAAACTGTTCTTCATTAATGGTAGTAGTCAGTAACGTGTGGTAGACTTCAGGAATCTTGTCTATAACTTTTCTAAAATAAAGGAGTGATTTTTAAGTAATATTGGATTTCCATATATGGTGGAAAATGAATTAAAGCCTAAGAAATATTTTGACAGAGCCCCTTTTGCTTCTAATAAATACACTTTCATGACTAACTTTTCAAGATAAAGATTATTTTTCACATTTAAGGACATTACCTTTGTTAGGTCTAAAGCAAGAATTAGTAGTGTGACACTTTGCTTTGCTCTATTGGAATTACTCTTGGAAATGCAATGTACAAAAATATGGCAATAATTTGATTTAGACCGTTTGAATGTTTTTCTATGTTTTTTGCATTTTATACTGATCACCTTCTTTGTTCTCAGTTGAACCTCACAGAATTTGAGCAGACTTAAATGTTTTAGGAAGCATTTTGCTGTATTCCTCCATAATTTTAAATAAGTCATAAGTTATCAGGGCCAGCTTTCAAAATAATCATTTGATTTGTAGGTTTGAGGTATGGAGAATCTTTTTTTCCCCTTCTATCAATGGAGGTTTATTAAGCCAAGATTTTGAGGATGTGCCGAGGGAAAACATGAACTGACAATCATCCATGGCTGCTTTTCTGAAGGAGAGGTTGGAACCTTCAGCATGTTAAAGACATAAAGAAGGGAAAAGGTGAAGATAGGGGAACTGATGAGATAATGGTTGCATTCTTGTGAGGCCCTAGAAATCTACATTTTAGGCTTGGCGCCTGTAGCTCAGCAGTTAGGGCACTGGCCACACTGGCCTGCTGAACAAACAAACAAACAAAAAAATAGCCAGGGGTTGTGACAGGCGCCTGTAGTCCCAGCTGTTAGGGACCCTGAGGCAAGAGAATTGCTTGAGGCCAAGAGTTTGCTGTGAGGTGTGACACTACCACACTCTCTCTACCGAGGTGACAAAATGAAACTCTGTCTCAAAAACAAAAAAAAAGGAAAGAAATCTACATTTTACATAAAATAACAGAGGAAAGGAAGCGTCAGTTATGTAAGTGTCCCTGGGTAGATGGAAGAATGTCTGATTCTGCCTTATCTCTAGTTCTGTTAACTCTAAGAGAAACCTGGAATTCATTGTTATTGTGGAATCAGTTTTAAGGACTGGACATAGGTATAATTTGCGCATTCTTGGAGGTGATGAGGCTGGGGTGATGGAGCATTGGCGGGCTGGGCTGGTTGCTCAGGCCGCCCGAGTGCCTGTTCTGGGTGGCCAGCTGCCCACAGCTGAATAGGATTCGTGTATTAGGTTTGAGAGGTAATACACAGTCTAGATTTATGACTGTCCTTTCCAACATTTGAAACTTTCATTAAGACTTTGCCTTTTTAAAAAGTGTTTTCTGAGTCATGACTTCATTTTCATGTACTGTTCTGTTTTTAAAATGCGTGAATGGCAATACAGTGAACTAGGCTTTTTTCTTGATCTAATAAATGAATTGATCTAGATTTAGCTAAAACCAAGACAAAAAGTGAAGAAAAGTGAAGGCTGGAAATAAAAGATGATTTCTTTTCATTTATAATTTATATTTTAGAAAATATTCTCTTGCACATATATTCGGAAGCTCTTTGGAGTGATTTATGTTAGTCATTAGCATCAAGAATTATTTATTACAGTGTTTAAATATTGTGGAATTTTTAAACTGAGTTACGTAACTTTTTGGTTTTGATTTATGTTAAAGTTTCAAATTCCTGTAAGTTTTCACTTAAAATTCCATGCTACATTTATGAAACAGGTTTTTTCCCCCAGTCTTGGGATTGGGTGATCTTTCTTTTTACCAGAGAGGGGGTAAAAAGATTCCTTTTTCATATGACAGAAATAGTTAAGTAAATATCCAGATTAAGAAAATGGAATATATTTGTTTTTAGCTATTATAAACTAAATACAGAATAAATAGTATTATCATTGATACACCAGAAATGATTTTATAATGCTTCAGGCACTGGTGCAACTTGATTTTTCAAATGTTACTTTTATGAGTAATTATACATTAATTTTTTTAATGTAGGTTTCTGTTAGGCTTCGAACAGATAATCACAGGGAAGAGTTCATTACCTGTCCTCGAAAGCAGAAAAACGTCGTAGGATGTGTGCTGCTCCTTCTGTGCCTGCCACACGGTCTCAGTGTTCACACTTCTCTAACTGTGCCCTTAGAATACTCATTTGTTAGTATTAATGTTCTGTATCACTTCAGAGATACATGTATGTCTGTCCCACTGCTGTCATGTGGTACAGATTTGTGTAGCAATAGACAGTGATATGTGTAACAGTGAGAGTCAACATTAATTGAATGTGTACTATGTACAGAGGTCACCAGGCAGTCCCCGGGTTAGGAAAGAGATAGGTTCTGTAGGTACAGCCTTATATTGAATTCATGTGTAAGTTGGAACAGATGCTTATACGTGTTACCTGTGGTAGCCTCTGTTGTAAGTACGAATCCTATGTCCGTCACATGTTTGCCACTTGCCGGGGGGGACTTAGTGTAATAGCTTGCATTCGTGAGTGCAAATTGTAAGTTGGATGTTTGTAACTCGGGGACTGCCTGTATGCTATGTGCTTTGTCTGCATCCTTGTCTAATTCTCACAGTAAGCACATTGTTAGATTTTTTTGAAAAAGTCAATCCAGATTTATTTATTTTTTATTTATTTATTTTTTGAGACAGAGTCTCACTATGTCACCCTGGGTAGAGTGCCGTAGCATCACAGCTCACAGCAACCTCAAGCTCTTGGGCTTAAGTGATTCTCTTGCCTCAGCCTCCCAAGTAGCTGGGACTACAGGCACCTGCCACAGTGCCTGGCTGTTTTTTGGTTGGAGCTGTCATTGTTGTTTGGCAGGCCCAGCTCTGGTGTATGTGGTTGGCGCCCTAACCCCTGAGCTACAGGCGCCAAGCCTCAATCCAGATTTATTTCTCCAATCTTCTTTCATTACCTCTTCTGGGATTTTCCAGTTTAGCAAGAGATGTGAAAAGTATGTTGTGTTGGTTCTCTGAAATTCTTTGTTAAAAAGTAGCTCACTAGAATAAAATGTCTATAAGGGCTGAGTTCATATAAAGTACTCAAGGAACACAGAAAAGAAATATTTTGCTTGATGTTTGTGTGTTCAGGGAAGGATTTAATTGTGTCTAAAGAAAGATTATCCTAGATACGAACTTTTAGAGGTATTTATGATAGTTTAAAACTCTATGTACAAGCTTCCTATGCTGATGTATATCAAGTTTGTATTTGCAGTCATATGACTTAAATATATTTCCTTTTTATCATTAATTACAATGTATGTTCAAAAGTAGTAAGACTAAGATTGATAATGTTTTTTCACAGGTTTTGAAAGAGGGAAGGAAGATATTTCTCAAAATAAAGATGAGTCTTCACTTTCTATGTCAAAGAGTAAGGTAAGTATATTGTCCCCAAATATATGATTATGACATTTTTCTGATATTTAAGATGAGAGTACTAACACTGAAATCTTGTCAGCCTTCCATGAGATGTTTTTATGTTGATATATCTAAAGCATGTGGTATGTATAAAAAAATGAGGTTTCACTGGAAGCTAAATGCTGTTGGTTCCTTAGAAATACGACCTGTTGGTAATGAGCACACTGTCCAGAGTACCACTGTTTCTGTGTGTGCCACAGCAGTGCTTGTCACCCTGGAGTCCTGAGGGTTCCATTCAGACAGATTCTCTGGGCTCCTGATTTAAAAAATATTCTCAGGTGTTTGGATAGCAGTTGTGATATATACATTTCACCAGGCAAAGACCTTTGCAGTAGGAGCCTGCCATTGAATGTCTTATTCTAAGAAATCTAAGAAATATCTATTCTTAGATATTTCTAAGAATATCTAAGAAATATCTAAGAAATAATAATTCTAAGAAATAGAATTAATTCTTAGAATTAAGTCTTAGAAATAATTCTAAGAAATTCTAAGACATTTTCTTAGAATAAGACATAATTTCCTAAATCATTATTTCTCAGATTGGGATACTAATACTTACTCTTAGGTCTGCTGAGCCTTTTTTCTTTAAGAATACACATTCATATTTGAAGAACACTGTATGATGCAGTGTCTTCCCTATGGGTCTTATAGTTCACTAGATTTTCTGCAATTTGTCAAGGAATTTGACTTTTGACTGTTCTTTCTGGTCAGGTTTAGAAGCAGGAGGAGCTTTTATGCTTGTGGACTCAAACTTCAATGATTATAAGAAGACCTATTTAGGCGCAGCAATAGATCCTTATTTTACAACTCTACATTTTTTCCTCCTGTTTGGAGGAGTGGTTGAAAAGATTATACAGTGTTTTTATGCATGATTTTTACAAAAAGATTATTCATACTTTTCAAGTGTTCATTACATAAAAGGCCATCTAGCATATGTATAGAGTACTTAGGATAGAAATTTAATAGGATTTAGTACTTTGTATTTATGTAATATTTACGAGTCATATGTAGATCTTTAAATGAATTAAAATTAAATAAAATGAGGAATTCAATGCCTCATTTATACTAGTCACGTTTCAAATGCCCAGTAACCACATATGGTTAATAGCTACCCTATTGTGCAGCTCAGATAGAAAACATTTGTCATGTAGAAAGTCCTTCTTTCCAGGCAGCACTGCTTTAGATTCAAAAGAGCAAGTTTGAATCTTGAATCTCATTCATTACCTGTGACTTTTTAGATGTTATTACAATGACACTAATAGCTACTTTAAAAAAAAAGAAAAGGAAAAGGGACGAGGTCTTGCCTTATTGCCCAGCCTGGATTCAAACCCGTGGGCTCAAAGGATCTTCCCAAATGGCTGGGACTACAGATTACTGCACCTGGCTTACTAGATACTTTTTGTTGAGAGCTTACTTGTACCATTTTAACTCCCACTACGATACTAGAAGACAGGTATCATTGGCCTCACTTTATGAGTGAGCCAGATTGTAGCTCAGAGAATTTAACTCTGTAAGGACCAAAATACGTTGACACTTTATGATCATTACGACCTCATTTAACCCCCAAAGCAGCTCTCTGAATTAGTAGTATCTTCATTTTACAGATGAGGAAACTAAGATGGCAAAAATTAAGTAACTTCTCAAAGTCACGTAGCATCAAAGGAAGTAACAGGGGAAAAGAAAAAGACGAGAAAAGGGAAAACATACAAAGTGCTGAGCATTCTAAGGCCATTTAATGAAGAGTCAGGTAGTATTACACATTAAACCGATCTGTCTTGATGGCTGGCATTAGTGGTTAGTAAAGTTTCTGAAGGAAGGGAAACAATTTAGTAAAATATTTTCAACAAAAATGTTTATGGTTTTTGATAATTTGGAAGGTGTGCTGGTTCAGAAAACTGAAATAGTAGTGTATAAAAAGACTGTAGTACTTGGTGGCCGGTTCTTTTTCACTTCACAACTAGGCTGCACAGTATGGCAGAGACTCACTGAGCTATGTAGACTGATTTACTGAGCTCAGGAGACACCCAGAAGGCCTGTTCATCCCCTGTGTACTGGAATCTTTTAGGAATAACCAAGCCAGATTTTGTCATTGGAATTGTTGGGGAAACAGATTCTTTCTTGTTCATAAAAATGAATCTTAAATTTGAGTTTGCTCAAAATGCTATATGAATAATTTAGGTGAGAAATCAGTATAGTGAGATGACTAAGTGCATGAAGCTGGGAATTAGACTAAAGTACAAATCCCAGCTTATCCACTTAGGCAAGATATTTAATCTGTTTGTCTTAGCTTCCTCGTTACTACTGTCCTAGAGTTGCTTTGAGTATGTCTGTGTTTAATGTAGTATAGTTTACCCTTGAACAACACGGGCTGGGATGCCAACTTTGAGCCCCTGTGCAGTCAAAAATATGCATACAACTTTTGACTCCCCCAAAACTTTACTAATAGCCTACTGTTCACTGAAAACCTTATTGATAATATAAAACAGTTAACTAACACATATTTTGTATATGTATCATGTACTATAGTCTTAAAGTAAGCAGAGAAAAGAATGTTAAGAAAATCATAAGGAAAATATGTTAATACCATTAAGTGGAAGTAGGTTATCAGAAAGGTCTATATTCTTGTCATCTTCACATTGAGTAGGTTGAGGAAGAAAGGAAGGGTTGGTCTTGTCTTGGGTGGTAAAGGTAGAATGGGAGAAAGTACAAGGGGAGGAAGGAGAGACAGGCACACTTGGTGTAACTTTGATTCAAAAAAAATCAGCATATAAGTGGACTCACACAGTTCAAACCAGTTTTCAAGGGTCACACTGTACTTGGTAAGTAATAAACACTATTAACTGTTATTGACATCTCAGTTATAACTTATCAGTACTCTTCATTTAATAGTGTCTGAGAAGTGCTGTATACATTTCCCTATTAAGCTGTGGGAAAGAGAATTTCCTGTTAATTTTAAAACATTATAGTTCTCTGACAGTAGCCATGCCATCTTTGTTTTCCCAAGGCCAAGGAGAAGATAGAGACCTGTTTGGCCTGAGGAATTTTGTGAAATTGTCTGGTGTCACAATGTAAACTATCATTGTGGGAGTGAGCAATGTGGTATTTCAAGCCCTGTTCCTAAAGGAGTAACTTTAACCAAAGTTTATGGGGCGACGCCTGTGGCTCAGTCCGTAGGGCGCCGGCCCCATATACCGAGAGTGGCGGGTTCGAGCCCAGCCCCGGCCAGACTGCATGCAACCAAAAAATAGCCGGGTGTTGTGGCGGGCGCCTGTAGTCCCAGCTACTTGGGAGGCTGAGGCAAGAGAATCGCTTAAGCCCAGGAGTTGGAGGTTGCTGTGAGCTGTGTGAGGCCACGGCACTCTACCGAGGGCCATAGGATGAGACTCTGTCTCTACAAAAAAAAAAAAAAAGTTTATATTTAGGTTAATCTCTACCTGCTACATTGACAATTGTTTGCATTTCCCTTCTAATTTCTCCAGTTACTGCCAGCACCAAAATAACCCATATTTTGTACCAAGTAGCAGAAGCACTTTTAGGAGAGAGGAGAAAAATGAGCTGCAAGTGCCAATTTTATTTTCATTTTGTTAATTCACCAGATATTTATTGAGTCCTTCCTTTCAGGTGATACACTGGATAACATTGATAAATAAACATGTCATCTGCTCTATGAATCTAAAAATTGAATGGCTGGGCATGGTGACTCAAGCCTGTGATCCTAGCACTCTGGGAGGCTGAGATGGGTAGACTGCTTGAGCTCAGGAGTTGAAGAGCAGCCTGAGCAAGAGCTAGACCCTGTCTCTACTAAAAATAGAGAAATTATTTTTAGATAGAGAATTATATCCTGGCATTGTGGTGGGCACCTGTAGCTCCAGGTACTTGGGAGGCTGAGGCAGGAGGATCACTTGAGCCCAGAGTTTGAGGTTGCTGTGAGCTATGATGACAGTCACAGCATCAACCTCAAGGCAACAGAGTAAGACTCTTCCTAAAAAAATAATATATAATAAAATAGAGTGAAGACATTTATATTCAAAAGCTTAATCCTTTATCACATCTTATGATACTGTGCAGATTTGGCCATTATTGAATGACCACTATTCATTGTTTTGAATGTTCGAAAGCCACCATTTGAATCAACTTTCTTGGCACTGGGAACACTGGAATTAAAGTACCTTCTGTGTCTAACAATAAGTAAAAATAGAAATCTTAGGATATTGAAGGAATATGTTTAGTTTTGTTCTAAGAAAAATCGGAATAGCTTTTAGCTTTGTACTCTTCTAGTCTGGTGCACAAATTTGGTCTCTAAACAAGCACTGGATTAGGAGACCCAGTTTCTGACCCCTGTGATGTTAATGATTGTTGGGAAAATCTACCTTCCTGAGCCTCCCTTTCATGGTTTGTAAAATGGACATAAAGCCACCTATTGTGTCTATTCTTCAAGGTTCTTATGATAATCAAATAAAAATGTGAAGTATAAACAAAGTCTGGAAACAAATTTAAGACATTAATAGGTCCACTGGATAAGTGGGAAGAAGTAGATTCTGGGAATATTGTTGTTTATACACTGTACAAACTATAGTGGCTCAATACTAGTTTCTAGAGATGTTTTTATTACTATTGGAGGAGGAGTAACAACAGAGCAATGTGTGTACCAAAGTGTTAAAATTTACATGGTTTGGTTTTTTTATGTAGAGTATTTCAACTGTTAAAACACAGTATTACTTCAGTTACTATAAGTATAATTAATTTTATGTTTTTCAAAATAGAAAGCAAAAATTTACAAATGATCTTGTTTATAATAAATATTGTAAACTAATTTATTGATTACTTTTTACTTTTATATATTTGTGGGTTTAATATGGATTTGTTTTTAAACAAAAGTAGTATATAAAGAACATTATTACTTTATAATCAACAACTACTTAAATTATGGCAACAAGTGGGAAGAATCACGAACAGCTTTAACATTAATTTTGAATGATGTGTAGAATAAGCGAAGGTTTTTTATTTCCCCCCTTCTGTTCATTTCTGTGTAATTTCAGTCTGAATCTAAACTTTATAATGGCTCGGAGAAGGACAGCTCAACTTCAAACAAGCTCACAAAGAAAGAATCTCTTAAGGTTAGTTTTCACAGTTATTTCTGCAATGTAGTTTACATTGTACTTTGAATGTTCTGTTAGAAGTAGGCTAATAAGGAAATGTGTGTGTTTTTCCAAAAGGGGAAAAAAATCTAGAGGTACAGACACACATAGAAAATGTTAATATTTGTGTTGTACACTGGGCTCAACTGACAAGGCTGCTTGATGACTATCTCAGAGCAGCCTCCTCAGTTCTCACCTGGCCAGTCTAGGCCTTTCCTGGGGCTGAGCGTTTGATACCTCCACACACCTATTCCCAAGCCAGACTTAGCACTGTGCCGTGAGACACCTGCTGGGAAACTCTGGTGCTGCTTGAAATTAGAGTTTGCCGACTGCTGGGTCATGCACAGGTTTTGTTCAAACTATATAATGTTTTAAAAATTTGGACCAACAATTGCAAGTCCAGGTTTTTAATTTCCCTTAAGAAATATGTAGTGTTGGGCCTGCCTTCCCAAATGGCCTCAGAATCTAGAGCTTAAGAAATACACACTTTCTAGCCAAGATCCCTGGCTGGTCTGTCTTACCCTTTTATGTTCCATGCCCTGTCTTGTATACATTTGCAATCTCATATTAAATCTCTTCATTCAAGTATATCAATGAAGACCAAAAGTCTAAAGTTTTGGAGGTATGGAATTATTAAAATTTTATTATGTATAGTGGGTAGACTATTAAATGCAACTTTTATGGTGAAAGATACTACTATCAGGAAAGAGAGCAAAACTTTCATTTGCAGCATGGTTTGTAATATGGAAAAGCTGGTAACAGAGATTTCCATCAGTTTTAAGAGAATCTATTAAGAAAGGTTATGTGAGTACTTTTCCTAATGGTTAGGAGCACAGCTCTTGAAGCCAGTCTGCTCCTATTTGAATCCTCACTCCACACTTACTGTGTGATCTCGGGAAGTTACTCCCTCTGCCTCTATTTTCTCATCTGTAAAACAGGAATAATAATAGTTCTATTTCCCAAGGTTATGGTGAGGATTAAATGAGGTCATGGTAATAGGGTAAAGTGCTCAGAACAGAATACACTCAGAATCACCGCTCCTGTTATTTTATTTGTAGGAGAAATCCTGCTGAACAGTTAAAAGGATAAGGTGGATGTGGAAACTTCAGAAAATATTGAATGGGGGAACTTTTTTTCTGTGTTAAACCCCCCCACACACACACACAAAAATCTATGTATTTCTGTAGATAGTGTGTACATTGGAAAGGTTGGAAAGGATAGTGCTTTGTGGAAGGTTAATAGTGGTCAATCCTGAGGTTGGGAATAGGATGGAGTGTGACAAAGATGGTTTTCAGATGTACTGTTTGAAAGTGTTACCAGGAGATGCAAATAATACGTGAATAATACAAGTGTTCATGTATTTTGTGTTTTAAAAGAAGTAAAAATCTTTAAAATAAACAGAAAACTGGACTAATGATCAGAAAAACTAGATTCTAACTTTGATTGTCTAAAACTTCCCCTAGCTCTAAAATATACTTTTGTAATCCTAAGATACTAGCATTTTAAAGAGGTTAGAATTTTATACTTTACCTTCTGTAAATGCAGAAAGTTGAAAAGAAATTGCTCATTTTTATTGAGTTTTTAAATTTTTCTATCATTTTCATAAAATAGGTGCAAAAGAAAAATTACCGAGAAGAAAAGAAAAGAGCTACAAAGGAGTTACTCAGTACAATCACAGATCCTTCTGTTATTGTTATGGCTGATTGGTTGAAGGTCAGTGTATTGATTCTTGAATTCAAATTGCTGAATGTTTGCCTCCAGGGTGATTGTTTCTTAATTGTAGTCCAGAGGTTCTATGCTGTGATCCTAAAGGGAGACATATCCTTAACATCTCTTTAACAGCAGTGTCCATTATTACAGTTTTTAAAAAGGCTTCTCGATTTGTGTAATATACTTTCTAATGTGATACACTATCAACATTTTTCGCTTTCAGATTATTAAATATTAGTATAGATTTGGTATGTGCTTTATTGAGAAAGAGAATAAATAAAGTTAAGTAAATTATTTGAAAATCATTAGTTATCAAACATGCACGTTCCTGTTTCATACCATATTCCTTTGAACTCCGCTTATTTTTACTTATTTTTCTCTCATCCCACTCTGTCCTCTTTCTAATTCTTATGAAAGGATGCTCGTAGGAATCTTTCAGACAAATTATAATGTTAAGAGTGATGTTGTAGGACTCTGACTTACAGAAAGTTTAGGCATTCACTTGGTGAGATAGAGCTTTACCCTAACAATCTCAGTGAGATCTGTCATAGAAGTTTTCTCACTACAGTGGGAGTCTAGTTATAGTTTCCTTGACAATTCAAGTCATACTGCAGTCTTTTTCAATCTTACGCTAAAAACACCTTCTGACTTAGTTTGTTTCTACTGAGAAGTGTATTAGCTCTAGATTTCACTTGATTTTCCAGAGTTACTGAAACCCACCCCTCTGTAAGTCCCCAACACTTCCCGGGCTGCTTTCTAAACCTGACCTTCCCTTCTGATTATTAGCCGTCCATATTCTACTGTCGTGTCTCCACTATCCAGAATGTTCTCTCAGGGTAACTGTCTTCCTTACTACTCTTTCTCGTCTAACTATTCTTTCAAAAATATACATTCTTTTTCTTAAAGATTTTTCTCTTTTCTCCATTCCTGGCTCCAGGTTCTCCCTTTCTAAATTTTTCTCATTCAGCATTATTGTGGTATGCTTATTTGTGGGCTTAGAGAGCCCAGCATTTATTTCATAGTTCACTTAAGTGCCTTAAAAAGAATAGATGTCTCACAGTAAATAAAGAGAAAGTAATTCTTATTTTTTAATCTAAACATTAGCATCCTTTTATATTTTGAATTTAGCAAGTTCAGAAATTTTAATAGATTACAGAAATAGACATTGATAGAAAAGACTGGTTTTAGATGTGTTGTTGACAGCATTAAACCCTAGGATGAGGAACATTTTGTTATGAGAGTGAGATTCAAGTGAGTTGTGTTTTAAAATCTCCCTGAGAAATTTATGTGGCACGCTTTATGTAATTATTAACAACAAAATAGTTTAGGAGGAGGTTCTTTTCCTACCAATTACCAAATATCAAGGGTGTGCCTGATGTGTGCCAGCAGTGTTTTTAGCACTATTGATGAGGGGGAAAAATTTAAAGGCAGAAGAATCATATGCTCGCAAAAATCATATTCTAGCTATGATAAATGTACACTAAGAAGAATCTCAGTACTGGGAAAGTGTATTTTAATGGTTCCTGACCTGGTCAGGGAACATAGGAAAACTTTTCTAATTAGTATGTTATTTTGAAACTGCTGGCCTGCTCTTCCACTAAAGTTTAGGTTCCTTAGAAGCAGGAACCACATCATTTTCATGTCTATTTGCAGTGTTTGCCATACGGTAGCTTTTCTTAAAAAAAAACAATCTATCAAATATGAAGTGTATATATTATGGAAATTTTAGATAAAAATACTTTATTTGCCATTTTTCAGTTTATATCTTATAGAGCGGAAAGAGAAAAGCAGATTATTATTTTTAAAATAAACTTACCTTTCTTTAGATTCGTGGTACACTAAAGAGCTGGACCAAGTTGTGGTGTGTGTTGAAACCTGGGGTGCTGCTGATCTATAAAACCCAAAAAAATGGTCAGTGGGTAGGAACAGTCCTTCTGAATGCCTGTGAAATCATTGAGCGTCCATCAAAAAAGGATGGCTTTTGTTTCAAACTTTTCCATCCTTTGGAACAATCTATTTGGGCAGTGAAGGTATGTAAGTGCTTACTATATAGGTAAAAGGTAAAGATGACAGAGTATAAGTAGAAGTGTAAATCATTCAAGGGATTTCTGTCCTCTGCCAGGACTTACATAAATTTATTTCTGTTTTCAAGTGCATTATTCCCCATTCTGCCTCTGTCCACAGTGAAATGTATACCAATGAAATGTAAAGTTAAAATCTAACTTTAAAAATTTCTCCAGAAAATGTTTCTTAAATTTAAATTGCATCTCATAATCTTTTTTGTCATTGAGATTTCAGTTTCTATTATAGTAGAACCTCCATAGCTGACCTGATTTTCATATCAGCACATGTATCACACATACATATCAGTACATCTGTGTATCAGGCCTAGTTCCTTGTGTTGACCACCTCTGTATGTTAACCAGTTTGTTACAGTCCCTTGGATGATCACCTTACAGAGGTGCTACTGTATTTTTTTTTTTTAATTTGTACTTTCTAACTGCTTTGTAATATTTTATCATGTTGTTATAGGTGTTTTTTCCCTTTTTATCAAAATGGTAAGGTCCTCTACAATGAAACTGCTGTTGATTTTGTGGCCCTTCCTGTAGGGATTTAAATATGTGAAGGAAGCCTAGAAGTTGAATCAGTCCTACTTATAAGAGAGCCAGATTTCTTCTCTTTTCTTTTCTTTCTTTCTTTTTTTTTTTTTTTTTTTTTTTTTGAGACAGAGTCTTACTCCATCACCCTCCATACTGGGTAGAGTGCCATGGTGTCATAGCTCACACAAGAACCTCAAACTCTTGGGCTCAAGGAATCCTTCTGCCTCAGCTTCCTGAGCAGCTGGGACTACAGGCACCTGACAAAAAGCCCAGCTTATTTTTTTCTATTTTTAGCAGAAACCTGGGGTTCAGGCTGGTACTCCTGAGCTCAAGCAATCCACCCAATTCAGCCTCCCAGAGTGCTACAATTACAGATGTGAACTAGCACTCCCAGCAGAGAGCCAGATTTCTTTCGGAAGCCTATAAGCGGAGTCATTCCTACTTGCTCGTAGGAGAAGCATATTGATTTAAAGATGGAGTTAATGCTTTTATAACTAAAAAACGTTAGTGTGTTCATGTCTGTGCTATGAAAACAGAAATAAGCAGGAGCATAGAGATGCCTCATTTGATTAATTACCGAGAAATTCTACAGACAGTAGTAAACATGCAGCCACATAGCAACTGAAAAAATGAGCCTAATTTAATAGCTTCTAAGGTCAGTTACTCTTGAAAAAGGGTTTTAGAACTCTTCTTTGAAGGAAAACCACCTAACTGAGGCTAACTAAAAGTAGCTCGCCTTTTTTGTTTGTTTGTTTCATATTAATTAGGCAGTGTTCATACACCTACGAAAAGACCTGAACTTTTAATTTTAGTAGTCTGGAATAAATATTAAGAATAAAAACAGTTAGTTCCATTCTGGGATTTGGAACTCCCTGCAGGGGAAAGAACTTAAGTTCTAGAATCTCTGATATTTACATACCATATGATTCTTTTTCAAGTGAAGAAAACTTTTGAACATTTTTATATACTATTTTATTCTACTACTTTTAGGCATTGTAAGAATTATAATGTATTTTTAAACTATTAAAATATTTTAATGTCAAATATATTTAAATTCCAAATATTGGATAAGGAGAGAGAAATTTGTACACCTATATAAACATCAGAATATTCCCTGCAAGCAAACCTACTTAGGACATTGTTTAAACATTTTGAAAGCCTGTGTTTCTGATTAAGAAATAATGTTTGTGACTTTGTCTAGTACTCTTCTGAGCATCTTACATAGAATCGTTTATTATTAAATAATATACTCTCATATCTATGAGGAGTATACAGTTCCCCTCTTCCACACATCATACACATAAAGAATTGAAGCCTAAAAAAGTTATTAAGTAATTTTTCTAGCACAGAGCCAAGATTAAAAGAGGCAGTCAGACTCTATGCCCTTCCCAGTACTGGTTGTAGGAACCATCCCATAAATTATAAAGCTATTTGAAAATGCCCTGGGGCTTACAGTATTTGTTAAACCCATATTGATTTTTTTTCTATTTCTTTATTTTAAATATATATCTTTGCTTTCTAATGTTTTATGCTTCTTGAAATTCATTTTATTCTTTGACCTGCTAACTTTAGAGAACTGTTTCCAAACAACTTTAGAATTTTTGCTATTGTGTCAAAATTATATTATACATTCAATGCTTGGTTTTCTTCCTACTTAGGAACAGTGCTGACCGACACGGTGGCACATACCTATGATCTCAGCTATTCAAGAGGCTGAAACAGTGGGATTGCTTGAGCCCAAGAGTTTTGAAGCCACCCTGGGCAGCATAGTGCTACCTTACCTTATAAAAGATCTGTGTCCAGGGTGGCACCTGTGGCTAACAAGGAGTAGGGCGTTGGCCCCATATACCGGAGGTGGTGTGTTCAAACTGCAAAAAAATAAAATAAAAGATCTGTGTCCGCTTAAGTACTTAAGTTTAGCCTCAGCAATACTAATTCCTGTGGGTTTTGTATACTTTGAAAACAGCAACAACAAAATTTATTTTTCTTTCCAGTTTCTGGAAAAATATAATTAGCTTTTGTAATTTATCTTTAAAAACAAGTCTGTCACTGATTATAAAATGGGGATTCCCTTTTCTGTAGACCCAGTTAAAATTTATTTTTCTTTTTCTTTTGAATTCTAATTCTGTTCCCAGCTGCTTTCTTTAGGTGTCTAGAAATTTAGTATTTCTTATCTAGTAGTATCTGTAGGATGGAAATTCTCTGTTAACTTACATTTTGGTTTAGTAAGATAAATTTTAGGTTTTCTTTAAATATAAGCAATATGTAGAGAAAATATTTGAGTGATGATAATTGTTAATTTGTTCCATTTCTGCCAAGGAGGTATTTTTTGTTAGGAACATTTTCCTTAATACTTAAACATTTGCATTCTCGAGAAGGATGATTAAAGCTTGTTTACTTTTAAATTATAATCCATGCCTGATTTAGATTATTACAAATACTAACGGATAATATAAAGTCAAGATCTCATGATACTTACTATGCATTGTTTATTTTGTCTATTTAATTATTAAGGGTCCAAAAGGTGAAGCAGTTGGATCCATAACTCAGCCCCTCCCTAGCAGTTACTTGATCATCCGAGCCACTTCGGAGTCTGATGGTAAATACAGTTTTTGATGGATTGGATCTTAGTCTTCATTTTTAAGGGTTTATTTTATATACCACTTTGTATTATGTCATTAGTATGGCCTTTGCAACAGAAGCATTGTAATCATAATGCTACATATATTATTAATAAGGAGGACAAGTGGGAAGGAACTATTATATGACTGAGTGATGAGTTAGCAGTTCAGAATTTGCTTATGTAATTTCTATTGACATATTAACTTACTTCTCTCATTAAGTTTTATCATTTTAGAGAAAATTTAATACTATTTATATTTTATTATTAAATGTTAACATTTGTGCATTATGTGACTTACACACTGGATTTGTTTGTTTGTTTGTTTTTGAGACAGACCTCACTTTATCTCCCTTGGTAGAGTGCCATAGCATCATAGCTCACAGCAACCTCTAACTCTAGGGCTTAAGAGATGCTCTTGCCTCAGCCTCCCAAGTAGCTGGGACTATAGGTGACCGCCACAATGCATGGCTACTTTTTATGTTGTAGTTGTCATTATTGTTTAGCAGGCCTGGGCGGGGTTTGAACCCGTCAGCCCCAGTGTATGTGGCCAGTGCCCTAACCGCTGAGCTACAGGCACCAAGCCCACACTGTTCTTTTCTTTTAAATATAAAAAGCCAATCAAGTACAAACTTTTTTATTCCATACTTAATTTATGAAGCAAATATGGAGAGAGAAAAATCTTATATGAAAGCAAGATAACCTGCAAATTTTCATAATTGACAATGAATTTTTTTTTTTGCAGTTTTTGGCCGGGGCTGGGTTTGAACCCGCCACCTCCAGCATATGGGGCTGGCGCCCTACCCCGTTGAGCCTTACTTTCAGGTTTCATAGTGTGGTGAAAGCAATCTTGTAACTTTCCAAGATTTACTTTTACCAGATAATTATTTTTTAAGTTAAAATAAAGACACAAGCTTTTGGTATGAAAATATTTTATTAGTTGGTATTCCCAGCAGATTTGAAATATACATGAATTTTAGGAGAACTGAGCAAATATATATGAAAAATTTTCTGCTAATCCAGTTCTAAGTTTTTTTTTGTGTGTGTGTGTGTTCTTTTTCAGTTCTAAGTTTTAATTAAAAATAAGCTTTTAATGTTTCTCTTAACTGGTATGCAGCTAGTGATAGCATTATGCAAGCATTTCTTGGATTTAAAATTTTTTATACATCTAAGAAGAATGGGTGCTAAGCTGGAAGATAGACCTATCAACAACAAAACATTATTTTATTTAGTTGCTTATCATAGTACCATAAACCCTTAGTCTATTTTGTGTACTTTACTCAGTACGTTCAAATTATGGTGCAAGTTAATGTGTTTTGTTATTGTTGTTGTTTGTTTTTTGAGACAGAGTCTCAATTGGTCACCCTGGGTAGAGTGCCCTGGAGTCACAGCTCACAGCAACCTCAAACTCTTGAGCTCAAGCGATTCTCTTGCCTCAGCCTCCCGAGTAGCTGGGACTACAGGCGCCCACCACAATGCCCGACCATTTTTAGAGATGAGGTCCCGCTTTGGCTCAAGCTGGTCTCAAACTCCTGAGCTCAGGCAGTCCATCTACTTAGGCCTCCCAGAGTATTAGGATTACAGGCGTGAGCCACTGCACCCAGCCTGCAAGTTAATGTTTTAAAGTGCAAAAAATAAAGTACATTTTTTTTAGATTGACTGTACTTTCTAATGCATGCTATTATTTATTTATTGTGCTTTCCAGATGTTTAGCATGTAAAAAGCATTTGTAAAATTGAAAGATTGCACTAAGAAATCCTAGTGAGATGTTATGTTCAGGTTAACTTTTGCAGTGCATATTTCTCAAAGAGAAAGTGGAAAGGTAACAGGGCTAAATTAAGATGCATACTAGTTTCATAGTTTTAAAAATTATACTACTTATGAATCTGTGTTCTTCTAGGGAGGTGCTGGATGGATGCTTTGGAGTTGGCTTTGAAATGTTCTAGTCTTCTTAAACGTACAATGATCAGGGAAGGAAAGGAACATGACCTGAGCATTTCATCAGAGAGCACACATGTGACTTTGTATGGCTTGTTACGTGCTAACAATCTCCACAGCGGTGACAACTTTCAGTAAGTAGATACTGCCGCTAAGTTGGTAATGATTTCAGAGACTGTTTTTTTCTAAGTTAGTTAGCAGGCCTAGAATTTTGATAGTGTATGTAGAAATGAAATTTGCCTATCCTTCTCCCATTGTATGGCGTCAGGCTCCTGTGATCAACTGTAGCAATCTATTTTCTTGATCCAGTCCACGTGAAGTACTTTGTCTTTCCCACGTACAGCCATGCTGATCATCCAGCTTGTGTTTGTATGGTGTGCCTTCCATGAAGAATTGATTTCTGTTCCACCTTACTCCTTTCTTCTGTCATAATCCTTAAATATCCAATTTGCTCCTGCCTCATAACAATGAGATATAATCTGTCTCTTTTTACAGAATAACACTTTTTTTTTGGTAATGGCACTAGACTTACTCTTCCTGACATTTGTAGAATTCTTTTATATTTGGAGCTGGAACTGTATCCTGTTTGTGGTTTTATTCCCTGAAACCTGAAACATTTGTTGTGGTTAACACTAAAATATATATATATCTCCAGGGCAACTGGGCATTAATACGAAGACTTGTTGAGGTTGAGGTCTCTTTTGTGCTTTGTAGGAAAACATCCCTTTCTTCCCTTTCTCTAGCCCTCAGTTTATTTACTCTTGTTTGACGTTGAGCTTGCTTTTCTCAAAGTCATACTGCTACTCTTCTGTTTGTGTAGCCTGATCCAAACTTTGTTTTTCTGTTTCCTTTTTGCCTCTTTTTTTTTTTTTTTTGAGACAGAGTCTCATTATGTCGCCCTCGGTAGAGTGCTGTAGCTCACAGCAACCTCCAACTCCTGGACTTAGGTGATTCTCTTAACTCAGCCTCCCAAGTAGCTGGGACTACAGGCACCCGCCACAATGCTCAACTATTTTTTTGTTGCAGTTTGGCCAGGGCCAGGTTCGAAGTCGCCACCCTCAGTATATGGGGCCAGTGCCCTACCCACTGAGCCACAGGCGCCACCCTCTTTTTTTTTTTTTTTCTTCTTTAAACTCCTTTTAAAACCTCCATTACTTGACCTTTTATGTAAATCTTAATCTTTACAAAACAACAATGTAGAGCTTTATCTTAATCGCAGTATCTGCATCCTGGATGGAACAGAGTAGGGTAGGGATGGCTGTTTGCTGGGACCTCTTCACAAGACTTTCCTCCTTGTATATAAATTACTTAATCATTTTAAGTGACACGAGGATGGATACAGCAGAGTTTACTGATTGTAAAGTTTATAGTTTCATTTCCTTAAGCTGTAATTTCACTTTCGGTTCTCCTTGGACTTCTTAAGATTAAATTTTTCAGACAAATTTAATAAAATTACTTACCTTTTATATTTTCTTTTATTCCTATACTTATCTAGTGACTTTGGAAACTTTTTATGTAGAAAGTCATAATTCAGTTGAGTTTACCCATGAATCTGATGATCTTGCCTGGAATTTTTTCTTTAGACCAAAAGTAAGGTTGATTCAAGTAAGATGCTTACAAAACTAAAAAAAGAATTCTTTGAAGTGGTGCTCTAAGATTTTGCTTTTAGAAGATTTTAGCCCTAAGTAGTAGTAGAGAGGCAAAGAGCTCAGAGTGTCATCTTTTAACATTTCTTCAAGTTTTTATTTAATTTCTCTGTGCCTCTATTAATTTATAAAAGAAATAGTAGTATTACCTATCTCATAGGGTTATTTTGAAGATTAAATGAAAAGCATGTAAGACACAACAGTGTCCAGCATGATAAATTCTCAGTAAATATTAACATATTATTATTATTTATAATTTAAGTATTCTTAACTTCTTTGGTTCTTCCTCTTAATAATTATGTCCCTAAAGGTTAAATGATAGTGAAATTGAACGACAACATTTTAAGGACCAAGATATGTATTCTGATAAATCTGATAAAGAAAATGATCAAGAACATGATGAGTCTGACAATGAGGTGATGGGGAAAAGTGAAGAAAGTGACACAGATACATCAGAAAGGCAAGATGACTCATACATTGAACCTGAGCCTGTTGAGCCTTTGAAGGAAACTACCTACACCGAAGAGAGCCACGAAGAGCTTGGGGAGGTAACAGTTTATTTTCAGAGATTCTCTTTTTCTAGTTCTTGGGATTTTTCAAATGAAATTGAAAGTATTATTTGCTTAACCTATTGCTTATTTTCCTGAAAGAGAATATTTTTATGATACCTATTTTAAAAGTTGCATATATATGAATTATTAATATATCAGGATTTATAAACAACTGAACACATATATTCATGCAAATGATATGTTCTATTAAATTTAAAGTTTTCCATTTTCTTCAAGTTAGCTTTTGAAATAGGATATGGCTTAATGTCATTGACAGGTGCAAAGTAAATTGCAAGAAAAAATGAGTTTATAACTGTGTTATTACCAGTGCATAGAAGTAAATACAGTATAAGATGATAGGTATGATGTTTTTTGTATCTGGACCTTTCGTATATATTATTCACTTTGTCTCCTTTTACCTAAGTTTTATAGCTATAGACTTACTACTTGAAAGGTTGTTTCCCGATTTTAAGAATGTTTGGAATAGTCTTGAAGAGAATTTGTATTTTCAACATTAGCCATCTTATCTACATGTCTTTGTGTCTGAAATACAGTGTTTAATAATTTTTATTAATTGCTAAAGGCTGGTGAGGCTTCTCAAACAGAAACTGTGTCTGAAGAAAACAAAAGCCTTATCTGGACACTGTTGAAACAAGTTCGTCCTGGCATGGACCTGTCCAGGGTGGTTTTGCCTACATTTATTTTGGAACCCCGTTCTTTCCTGGATAAACTTTCAGATTACTACTATCATGCAGATTTCCTTTCTGAGTAAGTAGATTCTTACTTCTTGTTTTCCTTTTCTTTTTCTTTTTTTTTGAGACAGATTCTCACTTGCCCTCAGTGGTGTCATAGCTCACAGTAAGCCTCAAAATCATGGACAAGTGATTCTCTTATCTCCCAAGTAGCTAAGACTACAGGCACCCTCCACAATGCCCGCTATTTTTAGAGATGAGGTCTCCTTCTTGCTCAGTCACGAACTCCTGAGCTCATGCAATCCACCCACCTCAGCCTCCCATAGTGTAGATTCTTATTCTTAAAATAAGAAGATACTTCATGATGTTAGAAATTCTTAAGATTAATTAGTATTGTTTCTTTCCAAAATCAAGCTCTAATGAGACGATGTCACTCTCTCTTCCTCACCACTTTTGTAGTCAGCCTTAACAAGAAGTAAATTTAATACTTTGCTATAATGTTTCCATTTATGAAGTTGAATTGAGAAACCATAAGCTTGAGGAAGACAGGAATTCTACCTCTCACCTGTTCAGTAAACTTAGCTCCCTTGACTTGTTCAGTAAACTAACAAGGGAGGGGTAGTTTGGCATCATTTGCTCTCCTTCACCTAATTCATTCAGCCCTCGTCCTTCTGCTTTGTTCATACTTACCTCTGCCTGCGTGTGAGGCCATGTGGCTTGCTGAACCGGAATGCTTTGCCACTTGTTGGTTTTTAGAATAAATCCTTACTCTCTTTGCTTTTCTTCTGAAGCTGCCAGCTGATCTGGGGTGTAATTCTGAAGAAACAGGCATAAAGGAGGCAAAAGAGAAACTGTCCACCTCTGTTCCAACAATTTCTTGGAAAACCAGTAAACTTTGCAAATAATAGCACTTTGTTGCCCATTCTTCCGGTTCTCACTGGCTGCCCCCACTCCTGTAGCACTGGCATTTCAAGGCACTATGATTTATATAATACTAATTGGTGGCCCTATGGCCTGATTTTCAGAATATGAATCAAGATATTTTCAGTTTCTATTAGTTGTATTAGGGAATGTTGCCCCCACACACACCCAAATATCATAAGCCAACTCAAAATATAATTGATAAAATGTCAGAAATTGTTGCAAATTTTATCATAAAGTGTTAATCTCCCTAAAATGCAAAGAATTCTTAGAAATTGAATGAAAATGATTAACAACCCTTAGAAAAAGGCATGGAAGAAATGACCAGGCATTTCAAAAATGAAGAAACAGAAACAGTCCTTAAACATGTAAAATCTCATGCAGAATAAGAAAGATGTAGATTCAACCTATATCGAGGTGAGTGGTTCATTCCTATAATCCCAGCACTTTGGGAGGCTAAGGTGAGAGGAGAGGATTGCTTGAGGCGAGGATTTCAAGATCAGCCTGAGCAACATAGCAAGAGTCCATGTCTACAAAAAAGAAAACAATTAGCTGGGCATGGGGGTATGTGCCTTTTGTGCCAGCTACTTCGGAGCTGAGGTAGGAGGATTGCTTGAGCCACTGCACTTCAGCCTGTGTGATGCCATAAGACCCTGTCTCTAAAAAAAAAAAAAAAAAATTTTTTTAACTATAATAAGTTACTGTTGTTCATCCATCACATTTACAAAATCACATTTACATTTCAGTTCTTTCCAATATCTTCTGTAGTTTCCTTTTATCTGTCTAGAAATTAATATCTGTCAGAATATAAGGCAGATTCCTATGAATCACAAGAAGATCTTTTTAAGAGATGCCCATTTTCCCAAATAGAAAGGTTATAGTTTTCTGACGGCACTAACTGTTGCCAAAACTCTGGGGCAGTGAGCCCTCTTATGTATTGCCATAGGTGACACAGACTGGCACAGTGCTGAAAGGATTCTGTCAGCATTCGCCAAAATCATAAATGCATTCATCATCTGAGCCAGGTGTAGGAATAACTCCGTCTATGTACAGAATCACATGCTGGGCATATATGAGATTGTATTAGTAGGGTTCTAACAGTAGAACATTAGATGTATAATAATTCAAGCATCCAACCATAATTGGTCGAGTAACGCGTGGTACATCCACATGTATAAAGAACTCTAAACTGATACGCTGAGACTTCCAGTATTGTGTTTGTGGAAAAAACAAGGTAAAGAAGAGTGTGTATAGTTTGCTATCTTTTTAAAAAACAGGACTGTGTATTTATATTTGCTTATTTATGCTTAAAGATAATTTCCTTTTAAAGTAAAAACCTTACCTATCGGAGGTAAGTAAAAACACTGGATAAGGTGGGCAGTAGGAGGATACATGTGCTTCTTTATAAATGCTTTGACTTTGGAACTTTTTAATGTAAAATTTAAAAGTTTGTTGCTTAGTATGAGAATTTAGTATGAGAATTTAAACCAAGAGAGGAAGAGAGCAAGGAGAGGGTCGTCACCAGTACAGACTTTCCCTTAGTACAATTGTCAATCGGCCTGCCTTGAATTCACCACATGGGAGTGTCACACAAACGCCTTTTTATAAATAAGGACATAATAGCTACGTTACAAGGAAACCCACAACTTCTCAATAGAATTCACTTCTGAAATACACAGTGTTTTTCAATGTCAGAGACAACAGCACAATTGCAGGGAACACAGCTGAGTAGCAGCTTCTACAAATTAAGTCTTTAAAATGGAAATTAGTCTTTGATGATTTGTTATACTGGTAGAGTTTGTACAGAAAATCTCTGAAAAATCAATTGGTAGGATGTAAAGGGAAGATGGAAGGATAAAAATAGGTTAAAACCTTTTGGATTGATTGAAAGCCTCTTCACACTTGTAATGTGAAGCCTCTGTGTTTTGTAGTGGGGGCTGCAAACCCGTAAAGCTTTGCAGTGAGGGAGGCAACTTGCACGGAAGAGGCTCACGGTGTCTTTCTCTCCAGGCTCTAGTCTTCTCTAACTTCAGCACCTGAAAATGGATCCAACTAAGTGAACACTGGTCGTTCACTGACCAAGTGTAGCTGGAAACTACAAAGGCTTGTCGCTGCTTGGCTGCTGTCCATCAGGTCTCATGCCTGTCATCACACAGCACTTGAATCTCAAAATCTATGTGTTTTTTCAGTCAACATTTTCTCTACCGAGCAAGATCTCAGGTTCTATAGAACCCCACGGTGCCTGTGGCTCAATGAGTAGGGCGCTGGCCCCATATACCAAGGGTGGCGGGTTCAAACCCAGCCCCGGCTGAACTGCAACCAGAAAATAGCCGGGCGTTGTGGCGGGCGCCTGTAATCCCAGCTGCTCGGGAGGCTGAGGCAGGAGAATCGTGGAAGCCCAAGAGCTAGAGGTTGCTGTGAGTCCTGTGACATCATGACACTCTACTGAAGGCGGTAAAGTGAGACTCTGTCGCTACAAAAAAAAAAAAGAAAAAGAAACCTTGGTGTGTAGAGTTTCCAAAAACTACTTCAGCAAAGACCCAGGCACTGTATTAAAGAATAGGAAAAACAGGGAGACAAGTAACAAGATTAGGAAAAATAATTCTTGGCAATTGATTTACATTGTTGTTTTACCACCTATTTTAGATATGAATTGTTTTTCAGTCATATCTGATACTCGATTATTGGTTGATAAATATAAGAAGGAATTTTGACAGATTCTATAAAATTTTTGTTTATCATTTTGGTTTTTTAGGGCTGCTCTTGAAGAAAATCCTTATTTCCGTTTGAAGAAAGTAGTGAAATGGTATTTGTCAGGATTCTATAAAAAGCCAAAGGTAATGATTATATTTTACTGTCTTTAGCCTTTATTAGTTCCTTAATATTTTATGTAATCCTTACACTATATATTAGCAGTTACATTTCTTGGCTTCTTTGAGTTATCAAAATTGTAAAATATTAGATTATTTAGACCTGCATTATGATTGAAGTCATTTATTTATTTATTTTTGAGGCAGAGTCTCAGTTGCCCTAGGGTTGAGTGCCATGGATTCATGGCTCAGAGGAACGTCAAATTCTTGGGCTCAAGGGATCTTCTTGCCTCAGCTTCCCAACTAGGGGGGGACTACAGGCATTGGCCACAATGCCCAGCTATTTTTTTTTTTTTTTAAGAGTTGAGGGTCTTGCTCTAGCTCAGGCTGGTATTGAATTCCTGAGCTCAAGCAATCCACCCACCTCAGCCTCCCAGAGTGCTAGAATTACAGGCGCGAGCCACCATGCCTGTCCTAAAGGCATTTAATTTTATTTCATATAGAGTTCATTTACTGTAGAATTTTATAAGAAGGGCCACCAAATGATAGTTAGACCTGTTTTGACTGGTTTAAACTCTTTTGAATCTTCCATATTTGTAATTTGAAACCTGTAATTTTTTTTTTTTTTTCACTAGGGACTGAAGAAACCCTATAATCCTATACTTGGTGAGACTTTCCGCTGTTTATGGATTCATCCCAGGACAAACAGCAAAACTTTTTATATTGCTGAACAGGTATTAGAAATGCATGTAATAGGAACAAAACTAATCTGGAAATTACTGAGATATTTTTATAGACTATATTAACTCCATAAACTCACTAATGTTTAGCCTTTCTTATTAGTGAACATTTGATTAGTACTGAATACTACTAAAATGATATTTAATATCATAACTCCTAAGCATTATTATTACTGTCATGGAATTCTTAGCCCAAAATAAATCTTTACTTTTTCTTTCTTGTCTCCCTCAACCCTTTTGTTTCTTTTTTTGTTTGTTTTGCTAAACCTCACTTCAAAAACACCTGTTTGTGCTCAGAATCCTTCAGTGGTTCTTGAGTTTCAAAATCAGATTTTCTCCCATTTGTCTAGTGTTCAGGGTCCTCAAGATCTTGCCAAATTTATTTCCAGTGAAATGCCTACCTAGCTATCCCCTGTCAGACCTGTGCATTTATAGCGAGGTAACTTGATCTTGCACTTTCTTGCCTCACTACTTTTAAATGTAATTCTTCCACTCCATTGTTTCTTCTCAGTTATTCTTCATCTAAACCAGGGGTCCTCAAACTTTTTAAACAGGGGGCCAGTTCACTGTCCCTCCGACCGTTGGAGGGCCAGACTATAGTTTAAAAAAAATACTATGAACAAATTCCTATGCACACTGCACATATTTTATTTTGAAGTAAAAAAACAAAACGGGAACAAATACAATATTTAAAATGAAGAACAAGTAAAGTTAAATCAACAAACTTACCAGTATTTCAATGGAACTATGGGCCTGCTTTTGACTAATGAGATGGTCGATGTCTGGTTCCATATTTGTCACTGCTAGTCGTAACAAATGATGCAAGTGTGCATCAGTTAGTCTAGATCTGGTTGGAGATTTCAGATGTTTCGTTCTGGAAAAAGTCTGTTCACAGACATAAGTACTGCCAAAGATGGTTGCCATTTTGAGTGCATGGTTCCTGAGATTAGGATATGTCTCAGAGGGGAGAGATGCATAGAAATTAGGAAGGCTGCTTGACTTAAATGTGTCTTTCAGAGAGTCACAATTCTGCAGTTCAGCCCATTCCATTTGTGGAAAATCGTATCCACATTTTCAATGTCAATAGAAAATGGGTTACGGAAAAGCTCTATGTCCTGTTCATAAAGATGAAGCTCTTTAAATCTAAATTGGAACTCCTTTTGCAACTTTTCCAATGGATCAACACATGTTTTGTTTGGGAATGCAACCAATGGTTTTTCTGCTGACAGATTTTGAGTTGTGGGAAGATGGCAGAAATTTTCCTCCTTCACTTATTTGATGAGGAGGCCTAATTTTACTTCAAATGCTTTCACATGTGATTGCATATCACAGATGAGCTTCCCCTTTCCTTGAAATTGCACATTGAAACTGTTGAGTAGCTCTGTTACATTTGTCAGAAAGTCAAGGTGCCATTTCCATTCTGCATCATTGAGCTCTGGTACTTCTTTGTTTTTTGAAAGCAGAAAAGCTGTAATCTGTGGAAGTAAATCATAGAAATATTTCAAAACTCTTCCTCGACTCAGCCAACGGACTTCTGTGTGGTACGGAACATCTTCACAGGCAACATTTAGCTCAGACAGAAATTCCTGAAATTGTCTGTGGTTTAGTGCATTAGCTCTAATGAAATTTACACAAGATACCACAGTTTTCATAACAGAGTCCCACTTCAGTGATTTACTACACAGTGCTTGTTGGTGAATGAGGCAGTGTATGGCTATTGGATGAGAATGGTTATGTTTGTCCATCTCTTGGTTAATGTGAGCAATTACTCCTTTCTTAGACCCCACCATGCTAGGAGCACCGTCAGTTGTCACACTGGCTAGTTTAGCCCAGTCCAGCTCCAAACCATTCACAGTTTGGCAAACCTTTTCATAGATATCCTATCCTATAGTTGTTCCTTTGATGCTTTGCAGTGCAGCAAGCTCTTCTGTGACTTCGAAATAGTCATTCATTCCACGAATAAAAATTAGAAGTTGTGCAGAATCACTAACATCATTACTTTTGTCGAGTGCCAAGGAAAAATAGGAAAGTTGTTTTGCAGAGTTTTGCAAATGCTGATGCAAATTGTCTCCCATTTCTTCAATCCTTCATGTAATTGAGGGTCCTGAAAGACTCACTGTACTAAATAAATCGGACTTCTCTGGACACATCTCTTTGGCAACAGAAAGAAGGCCTTCTTTAACAAATTCTTCCTCCACGAATGGTCTGCCAGTGCATGCTATTAGCTTGGCAACTTGAAAACTTGCTCACAGTGATGAAGTATCTAGCTGCTTCTGCTTCACAAAAGTATTTTGCTGAGTTGTCAGTGTATATTTCAGTTTTAATATTTTATCTTTTCTCACTTCTTCGACCAAACAATCATATTTGTCTTTATGTTGAGTTTGATAGTGTCGACACAAATTATATTCTTTGAACACAGACACTATATTCTGACATATCAAACACACAGCTCTTTCCTTGTACTGCACAAAAAGGTAATCATAAGTCCACTGTTCTTTGAATATCCTACACTCTGAGTCAATTTTTCTCTTTCTTGATATCATTGTTTCCTAGGGATTCCAAATTGCTATTAGTAAAATACGTATATATGTATATATATATGTGTGTGTGTGTGTGTGTGTGTGTGTGTGTATATACAGTGCTACAAAAACAATATACCAGCAATAACTTTGCCCACACAGAGACATATAGACTGCACTGCCCATCAATGCAGTCTGATCAGTGCCCATCAATGCAGTCTGATCAGTGTTTATCAATGCAGCCTTGCCAGTCCACATCATTTCAGCCCACCAGTGCTCATATTGGTGGAAGTCCGCTTTTACCTGAGGCTAACACTGGTGCGGTGTGGGAACTGGCACAATTACAGAGCTGGTTCCTCCACCACCTTTCCAGTTCACACTACCCTGTGTGAACCGCACTGTGATCTGTGAACTCACACAGGAATCTGATGCATGGGTGAGAAGACCCATGTGATCAGATTCCACTGCAAGAAAAAAGAAGGCACGTATACCTTTTTTCTTCCGAATCTAATGCAAGTTCAGCCATACAAGCATATGGCTGAACTCGCACTGCTCAGAGATCGCAACAGTGTGAACCGGGGCTTACACAGCACACAACATATAACATCATACACAACTGAATAGCAATCAGAATATAAATGCACTTACTGGCAATTAAATTGGGTTTCCTACTCCTCAGCTGTCTGCAGAGCCGGATTAAGATCCCATGGGGTCCTAGGCAGATTACCAGTTTGGGGCCCTCATGCAATAACACTGACCGCTGACCATTTGCAATAACACCGAGTGCTAACAATTTGCATTACCACTGAGCACTATTTGCATTACCTCTGAGCTCTGACCATTTGCATTACCTCTGAGCGCTGACAATTTGCATTAGCACTGAGCGCTATTTGCGTTATCACTGTCATGCAACCCCCCTAGAATCCACCCCCAACCAACTAACCAACTTAAAGAAAAAGGCTCTCCCAACTTCAAAAAAAGGCTCTTCTAACTTCAAAAAAAGGCACCCCCATCTCAAAAAAAAGGGCCTGCTAACTTCAGAAAAAAAAGGCCCTACTAACTGCAAAATAAAAAGAAAAAAAATCGTAACTTGTTCTTAACCTCGATCCTTAGGCAGCAGCAGGCTCTGCACAGGCAACCTGGTGACTCCTCTGATTACACCAGAGACTGAGGAGGAGTCGAGAGACAGAGAAAAGGAGGGGCGGGGAGAGACAGAGAGAAGGAGTGGAGTCAGAGAGTTGGCGCACATTCCATACATGTGCACTGAGGCCTGGGATGATCGGCTGCTAAGCAGGACAGGCAAGGCGGCAAAAACACCCGGGCGGTCTGGGAAGAGTCGGCTGCTAAGCAGGACAGGCAGCTGTGGCAAAAACACCTGGTGGGCCAGATAAATGTCCTTGGTGGGCCGCATGTGGCCCACAGGCCATAGTTTGAGGACCCCTGATCTAAACAAACTTTGACCTGCTTATCCTTCATGATCCAGATAACTGCAGCTCCCAGTGATATTTTTCTTCTCAAACTTCTATAATTATCCATTAAAGCTGTTATTTTAACACTTGTATTATTTATCTTTTTACCAAATATTTATTTCCTTAATTGAATTGTTAGTTCCTTGAAGGTATATCCCTTCCCCAGTGAAACCTCTCTTTTTGTTGTATGCATAGTAGGCAGTCAGAAAACATTTTAAATATTTCCATTAAACCTGTGTAAATATATTAATGATCCTCAGTGTTCTACCCTGTCTGAGGAATGTGATGTTCTCTTTCAGTAACAATGGTGTTTTATTATGATGATTCTTATCCAGAGTGTGAGGAGAATGAGAAGACCCTATATTTTTTGAAAAACCTTCTTCTTCCCATAGAGAACTGATATATTCCTCAGGTCAAAACCACTTATCTATATTAATTTTTAGAAGTGAAGGATTAAACCACTTTGCATTTTTAGTGTACCATGAACCTTCACAAAACAGAGAAGCTTGGGACAGATTTAACTGTTTCATTTCAGAAAACATAAGATATAAATATATTGAAACCAGGTAATAATCTATTAAATAACGTATTCATCAAAGCTTTTGTTTACGATCAGTTTAGTAATCCATGTGAAGAGTAAGCATTATATTAGTTACCTATTGCTGTGTAATAAATTATTGCCCAAACTGAGTGGGTTAAAATAATATTTATTAACTCATTTGATGAAGTTCAAGCGTTTGGGAACTGCTTAGTTGAGTGGGTCTCACTCAGGGTTTCTTGTGAGCTTGCAATCAGGATGTCAGGCATTTTTATAGTCACCTTCACCACATGCTGGATTTGAGCTAGAAGTTCACTTCCAAGCTCATCACCTGGCTGTTGACAACAAGAACTCAGTTCTTCACATGGGCTTCTCCATGGGGTTTTTCAAAATATGGAAGCTGGCTTTTAGAGCCAATGGTTGAGAGAGAGAGAAAAGGGGATACCTCTGCCTCCCATGATGGAAGTTATATTGTCACCTAACTTCAGAAATGACATACTACATACTATCACTCTTGCACAAATCACTTTGGCCCAATATAAGATGACCCTGGTTAATGGTGTGACTACCAGGCGCATTTCCTTAGGCGTCAGGAGTCTGGTTACTAAAACAACCAATACTTAATTTTACTGCTTGCCCCAGTGTTTTCCTCTTACTCATTATAAGACTTGAACTTCTGATAATAGCACCATAATATGCTTATCTTGTTATACTTACCTTGTTTGTGTTTTTTCTTGTTTTAAATAGGTGTCCCATCATCCACCAATATCTGCCTTTTATGTTAGTAACCGAAAAGATGGATTTTGCCTTAGTGGTAGTATCTTGGCTAAGTCCAAATTTTATGGTGAGTTTTCCCTGTCCCAGTCTGTACCCTTTCCTGGGAAGTAGTACTTTTCTAGTGAGCTGTTATTTAAATAGTGTCATTAGCTGTTTTCAGCAAGGAATTTATATATCATCTTAAGTATCATCTTTACTTGAATAATTTCTGCCCATTCATAAATAAAGGTATGGTTCATTTCATACAGTATTCATCATACTATGTATATGAGTAAATTCATCACAGATATCACTTATGAAAAGACATAATGAGTACCTTGTAGCCCTGGATAGGGCATATGTTTCTTTTGCCATTTTTGTTTGGTTTTGTCTCAGTATACCTAAGGGATCAGCCTTTCTATTTTACTCTTTTAAATAGAGAGAAAAAGAAATCCAGGTATGGTTAGAATATTTGATCTTGAGTCAATCAGTAATGACAATGAACCTTTGACCAAGTAATATATTTACAAAAATTTTTGCAAGTTCAGGGAAAAATAGAGAAATGTGGTTATAGTAGAAACCTTAACATAAAAACTTTAACAATTCAAACAAATCATAGCTACACCAGTAGAAAATATATAACCTTAAATGCTTTTATTTGGTTTTTAAAATCTTTTTAATGCAGAAAAATCAAAGAATTGAGTTTTAGCCACAGAATTTTTAACCTGCAAGAAAAAAAAAACTGTTACGGTAAAAATAGG
Organism: Nycticebus coucang; assembly: GCF_027406575.1. Classification (NCBI taxonomy): domain Eukaryota; kingdom Metazoa; phylum Chordata; class Mammalia; order Primates; family Lorisidae; genus Nycticebus; species Nycticebus coucang. The sequence continues at coordinate 45,815,042 of NC_069782.1, forward strand.
AAAAGTAAAATATGTAAACAGAAATCCAAGGTCTAGTTACCAAAGAGAATGGTGAATCATAAGTAAGTCTGTAATAGGGAAATCAGAGTGGTTTCTGACCAGGAACATAGTGAATGCTTTTATTTTTCTTCAAGATGTCTTCCGTTCCTTTTTGATATATAGTTTGTTTTGGCTATGGGGTTTTGTTTCCCTTGATATTTGTTTTGGTTTGGTTTTGGGATATTTTTCACCTTGTTTTAGAAGATGATTGCTTATTTTTTTCTAAAGGTCGCATATATTTTATATTTCTGCTATTTCTTTCCCACTTTACCTTCCATTCTTCCACTGCTATATCCTGACCATAGTGTAAATGGCTTTCATGAGTGTATTTTACCCGTGTAGAAATTTTTATTGAGTACCAGATATATATAGCTCACTTTCTGGGATTATTTCAGCAGTTGGCCTTCTTTTTCCTGTATTACAGAACAATTTGCATACATCAGGACTATCTGTCCCTTTATAATTTGAAAGAATATGCTAAATCCAGAATGAATTTAAGATTGTTAGAATTAATAAATTTCTGGTTGAATACAAATGACATTTTTTCTTTTTGTTTTCCTTTTAATTTCTTTATAATACATAATACTGTTTAAAACAAACATGTTAACTTTGTTTCGTGGGTTTTATAATATGCAGATGTAACACATATAACTATAGCACAAAGGCCTGGAAGAGAGTGAATGGGCCTAGAAGTTGCAGTGTTTGTTTTATATGAAGTATGATATTAACTGTACGTGGACTGAGGAATTTTAAAGACAAATTTTTGTAATCCCTAAAGCAGTAATTCTCAATGTGGGAATTAATTCCCCACCACCAACACCTGCGAAACATTTAGCAATATCTGAAGGCATTGCTGGCTTTTACAATTTGGAGATCCAGTAGGTAGGAGGACAAGGATGCTGCTCCCCATCCTAAAATGCACAGGACATCTGCCTTCAGTAAGGAATTATGCAGCCCCAGATTTCAGTCGTACCACTGTTGAGAGAGAAACCATACCCTAGAGCAGACACACGCATGTGCACACACACAATAATACCAAAAAGTATAGGCAAAAAGCTGATAGGAATATTACAATGAAATGCTTTAAAAATTTTAAGTAATTTGATCAAGAACAAAAATCAAAGGGGACAGAAAACAGACATAATAAAACAGTAACCCAAGACCCAACTATATCATAATTATGTCACTGTTAAGGGCTCAAATAATATGATTTAGACAGATTGTCAGATTGGATAAAACAGCAAGAACCAACACACACTAAATGCAGAGACACAAATAGATTGAAAGAAAATGAAAGTAAAAGTTAAAAGCTAAACAATGCAAACTGTAAGTACCAGTAGGATTGAGTGATTATGTAAATAAATTTCAAGACAAAACGTGTTAACAGAGACGAAGAACATTACCTTATAAAAGGCTTAGTTCCTCAGGAAGCCTTGATGATTATAAATGCTTACTTGTCTAGAGACTGAACTTTAAAATTTAAGCAACAACGGAGTTAAGGGGAGAAAAACCGTCAATCCGAAAATCATAGTTGGAGATTAAAATACCCTCTCCCAGTAATGATAAGATGACTAGATGAAATACAAGCAAAGATACAGCAGATCTGAAAAAACACTATCAGTCGCCTCCACCTCATTAATGTTTCTGAAACATCCGTCAGCAATTATAAAATACACATTATTTTTGGTATAGACTGGTACAGACCATACGCTTGACCAAAAAACAAGTCTCTATATTGGGCGGCGCCTGTGGCTCAGTCGGTAAGGCGCCAGCCCCATATACCGAGGGTGGCGGGTTCAAACCTGGCCCCAGCTGAACTGCAACCAAAAAATAGCTGGGTGTCGTGGCGGGCGCCTGTAGTCCCAGCTACTCAGGAGGCTGAGGCAAGAGAATCGCTTAAGCCTAAGAGTTGGAGGTTGCTGTGAGCTGTGTGATGCCATGGCACTCTACTGAGGGCGATAAAGTGAAACTCTGTCTCTACAAAAAAAAAATAAAAATAAAAAATAAAAATCATATTTAAAACAAGTCTCTATAAATTTCAAGACTGAAATCATACAGTATGTATTCTGTACTTCAGTGAAATAGAATTAGAAATAAATAACAGGGTACGGAGGTAAAGGCCAACTATTTGAAATTAAAACACTTTTAAATAATCCCCATGAGCCGGAAAAGAAATCACAAAGGAAATTAGAAAATACTTTAAGTTAAATGATAATGGAAATACAGCATATGAAAATGTATAGATGCGGTGAAAGCAGTGCTTAGAGGGACATTTGCAACTTTAAATTGGAAAAGATGAGACCCAAATTAGTGATCTGATGTTTTACCCTATTAATTGAGGGAAAGAAGAGCTAATTAAACTTGCAATAAGTAAAAGAAAGGAAGCAATAAAGAGCAGAAATCAATTTAGAAAGCGGATAAACAATGCAGAAGGTCAAAGAATCCTAGAGGTAATTTTAGACTGAACAAAAAAGAGGACACCAATCAGGAATAAAATAAGCAGAACCACTGATTCTATAGACAATAAAGGGATGGTAAGTGAATATTATAGACAGTTTTATACCAATAAACTTGACAACTTAGATGAAACAGGAGAATTCTTTGAAAGGCACTAATTTTTTTCTTTTTTGAGACAGAGTCTCAACCTGTTGCCCTGGGTAGAGTGCTGTAGCATCACAGCTCACAGCAACCTCAAACTCTTGGGCGTAAACTCTTGCCTCAGCCTCCCAAGCAGCTACGACTACAGGCGCCCTCCACAATGCTGGAGTATTTTTTTTTTTTTGGTTGCAGTTGTCACTGTTGCTTAGCACGTGAGCTGGGCACCCTAGGTGTATGTGGCCGGCGCCCTGCCAACTGAGCCACGGGCGCCTCCAAAAGGCACTAATTACTAAACTGACACAAGAGGTATAAAATTTTAAAGAGCCTTACAGGTGAAGAAACTCATTTAGTAATTAAAAAATTTCCTTCAAGAGTATACTCCAAGCCCACATGTCTTGAGTTCTTCTAAATATTTTAGGAGAAATAATAGCAGTTCTAAACAACTTCTTACAGAAAATAGAAGAGGAAATACTTTTCACCTTATTTTATAAGACCGGGATTACCCAGATCCCAAAACTAGACATTACAAGAAAAGAAAGCTACAGATCAATATTCTTCATGAATTCTTCATGAATATACATGCAAAAATTTTTAACAGATTAATAAATCAATATCTAAAAGAAACATATATGCACATACACACACAAATACAAGTCTTTGTAAAAAGAACGTGTATCATGATCCATACATTAAAAGAGTAATATATCATGATGGAGTGAGGTTTACCTCAGGAGTATAGAGTTGATTTATCATCTAAAAAATCAAACAATGTAATATACCATTTTCATAGAATAAAGGGGAGGGAGTATGATTTCAACAGATACAGAAAAAGGATTTGACAAAATTCCACACTTATTTTTCATAAATGCTCTCAACAAACTAGGACTAGATTAAAACGTGCATATAAAAATTATATAGCCAATTTAATACTTTTAAGGTGAAAATTGAATAATTTCTACCTAAGATCCGGAACAAGGCAAGAATGCCTAATCTTACTTAGTACTTCTGTACAAAATTGTGTTAGGAATCCCAGCCAATACAATAGACAAGGAAAAGGCATAGAGATCGGAAAGGAACAAGTTAAACTGTTTAGATACCAGATCTATATAGAAAACCATCGCAAATATCTAAAAAAGCTAAAAGAATTTGTAAGTCAATTTAATAAGGTCTCAGGATACAAGGCTAAAAAGCAGTTGTATTTCTATACAGCTCACAGCAACCTCAAACTCCTGGGCTCAAGCGATTCTCTGGTCTCAGCTTCCCAAGTAGCTGGGACTGCAGAATGAAATTTTTAAAAAATAACTGTTTACCATAGTATGCAAAGAATAAAATATTTGGAAAGAAATTTAATGGAAGATGTATAACACTTGTGTACTATGTAATTTCATCATTGATTGCATTTTGGTATTTTATGTATATTTATTTTTCTAAATTGTTTATAGGATTGTTATATTAATCTTAAATATTTAAAGTTTGGTACTTAACTAATGTGACTTGCAGATAAGAAATAATGTTATATTCAAAAAAGACAAGTTAGAAACTGAAAGTGTTTGATTTCTTATAACCCTCGTAACATTATAACAAGCACATAAGTATATCTCTTAGAAGTACTTGTTTTGTAAGAATGGAAATGTGGATATTTCATGTTTTAGATGTTAGGTGATGAATACATGTTTGGACACATTAAGATTGAGACTTTTTTTTAAATATTCCAGTGTGGATGTCTGGGAGGTGTCCTAAATGTATTTTCTGAATTGGTTGAATTAGTTTTGTCAAATTTAATGAAGAATATTTATTTCAGGAAACTCATTATCTGCAATATTAGAGGGAGAAGCACGATTAACTTTCTTGAATAGAGGTGAAGATTATGTAATGACAATGCCATATGCTCATTGTAAAGGTAAATATTTTCTGTACTTAAGTTAGCTATTCCTTAAATACTTTTTAGTAAATGTATATGGCCATGAATTATTATGTTTTTGAGGTTGATGGAGTCTGACTTGTTATGCTGAGTATTTCTGTAGTGAATTAATTCACCCATAGTGGACTTTTTGTGATATATCCTTTAGTCTGAAGAGACTAATTTATAGAATGGAATTTCTTTGTATTTGCCTTATGTGCAAATTTTGAAATTGATGAAACTACCCATTATTTCAGGATCCTTAAAAGCGATTTTCGTTTTCTTCACCACCACCCTTTTTAAAAATTTAATTTACTGTTTTTAATGTACTGAGTCCTTTAAAAATTTTTTCTCATCCCTACTTGGCAATTTTTTAAGGTTTATTTGTGCTCCCTCCATTATTTAGAGTACAGATAAGGGTATTAAGTAATAACGGTCATTCACTACATGCTAGACACCCAACTAATACCCACCTAATTCTGTGTACTTCACATTTATAAACTCATTTAATCATTTCAGCAGCCATGAATGAGGAAAATGACGTGCAAAGAAGTTTATTGGCCTGAGATCCCACAGTAAGGTGTACCAAAGTTAAGATCTGAACCTTAGAAGTTGATGTCTCCCTAGTCTCTGAAACATTCATCTTGATCATTATTTGTACCTTCTATTCCAACCTATTTTTCTTAAAAATAAACTTTTTTGGTAATTATCCTCTATTTAGGAACTAATTCGTGAAAACATGGAAATGACTTACAGTGGCCTCATTTCATAGATGAGAAGAAATCTGAGAGGGGTAAAAGACTTGGTAGTAGCAGCCCAGCTACTACCAAAGTGGCCAACTTGTGGCCTCGGGCCTGATGATTTTTAGAGTTCCAGTGTAGTTCTTGAAATAGCCATCAAGTGAAATGTCTTGAAGTATGAATTGATAAGTATGTATAATTTTAAATTTTATGTAATTTGGATTAAATAAAATTATATTCCATGTAGATACCCATGCCATACCCAGCTAGCAATAGGGTAACAACTTTGTGGCAATGTTTTTATTGCTTAAAAAAAAAAAAGAAATTATAACTCCTTGTGAATGAGCATACAAAATGATTGCAAAGTTTTCTGTCCTGTGCATTTCCTAAGGTGCTTCCCAAGTCACTAGTCTCACCAAGTATTTTATAGAAGTTCCACAGCCAGATAAGTCTGGGAAGCATCACAAGTCTGTTCCCCTTTTGTAAATTAGCACTGTGCCTTTGCTTCCTAAAGGTCGCCTCAGCTTAGTCCTACAGCAGATGCGTACATACAACTTGTTTCACTTTAAGCCTGTATAATTTCCCCAACTTTCAGCCACAAAACCTATTTTGGTTTTTTGTTTGCTTGCTTTATTTATATAGTTGATTCTTGTTATTTGCAGTAGTTACCGCTTACAAAGTCATCACAAACACTGAATTAGCAACTATTAAACCATTGCTTCCAGGGGAAATACAAGTTAGGTTTCTGTGAATCTCTTGTCACAGCATTTTCATTAACCTGTCAATACATAACCTTGTTTTATGTGTGTTCCTGTTTAAACACACTTTATGGAATTATAACATTAATTATATATTGTCATTCAGTAACATTGAACAAACAGCCAAGAGCACTAAAAGTCATGCCTGAGCAAAGCTTAAACACACATATTTTCTTTTTTTTTTTTTAAATACATTCAACTTAATATGAGGATACAATATTTAGGTTACATTGTTCTCACTTCCAGGGTAAAGTTCCATTTGTAGAAGAGCCCCTCACCCATGTTTTAACACACATATTTTCTCTTAAGGTACGTCCCAGCTTTCCTGTACTTGAAACACTAGATAGCACTTTACCACTACACTTGAATCCATTTTAATCAGTGAAGTCAACATAAAACTGAAAAATAGGGCAGCAAATATACTCCAAAAAGGGGCACTTTTATTTTTTTAAATATGGGAGTTGATACAAAGAAAAAGTGTTGCCTTGTTTGACCCCAGGGTGGAATGTGTGCAGCAGGTGGCTCTAATTTTCTTCCTCTCTGCCCATACTTGCAGGGAGCACAGAAGCACTGTGAGTATTGGTGTGTTAGTAGGTGAATCTGTACAGGTGGAATCTGCACACACTGCGGATCAGCTTGATGTGATCAGCTGTTATCTACTTATATCCTACAGAATCAACTTTATGTCTGCATTATAGATTTGTATTGGATGAATGCCTTTGATGTATATGTTTCTCTAGCAGGTTAGAATACAAAACCACTTTTCATTAGCCCTTGTGTCTCTCTCTTCGTTATCTTCTTTAGGAATTCTTTATGGCACAATGACACTGGAGCTTGGAGGAGCAGTCAATATTACATGTCAAAAAACTGGATACAGTGCAATACTTGAGTTTAAACTAAAGGTTAGTAGAGAGTGATGGTAGGTATCACCTAATTAAAAGGGGAGCTGTGCTATTTTAATTTTAATCAGTAAAACTGTTGGTTTTATGTAAGAGATGAGATGTAAGAAGTGATTAGATAGAAATTTCTTAGTGAATTAAATAAAACATTGCTTTACAAAATATCAGAAGGTTTGTGTCAACTTGAGCTCTAGCTGTGAACATTGAGAATTGTATTAGTTAATGTTTCTGTGTACAAGTTACTCTAAACTTCACAGGCTTAAAAATAAATAACCATGTTCTGATCCTCCTGAGTTGTATGGATCATGAATTTGGGCAGGAGGGGGAAGGGACATATTACCGAGGCCATCTTTGGAAAATACCGTGTGCCTCAGTGAAAGGGAAATTTGAGAGCTTTCATGGTTGTGGTTGTAGGGTGGTACTTTGTGTTCAGATAAAAATATTTCTATGAAGTACATGATATGTATTATTAAATTGCTCTTGTGTTGATATCTAGCTGATCAGAAATTTTGCTCGAATAAAAAGCATCTCTGAAGTATTATTTGATGCAGTGCTTGTTGCTTGGTTTCTCTTTCACCTTAGCAGATTTTTACTTGTATGGCAGTATTAATGCTTGAATATTATGATGAAAGAGCCCACAAGCATGTGCGTGTATAACACCTTCAAGTATCATATTGGAGCATCAGAAGTTTGTCACTGTGGAGAGACATCAGTAAGGCAGTACAGTAACCCAAAGTATATTCCTTCTCGTTTTATTTTTTGGAAGGGTTTCTTGATTATATATTTTACTTTGTTTTCTTTGAAAGCAAAATAGTATTTTTTTTCAATAGATTGTTAAAACCACTAGGTTTACTGAGTTTTTGTTTAATATAATGTCATATTGACAGGGCATAGCTTTGAGAGTTAGGACAGTACACAGGACCTGTGTCAGTTATATCAACATGATCTTTCTGAATATGTTCATTTTTGTTTGCTTTTACCTATTTTTTTCCATAGCAACAATTCAGATTTTTTTATTAAACAGTTCTAACTAAAACTGAGGCAGTATCTTCCCATTTATGCCTTCAGGAGCACTATAACAATAGTTACTTTTTCTTGTCTACATTATATGTAAATATAAGGCAAAAGTAAAATGTTTAACATTTTCTCTTTTAAAAGCCATTTCTAGGGAGTAGTGATTGTGTTAATCAAATATCAGGAAAACTTAAATTGGGAAAAGAAGTCTTAGCTACTTTGGAAGGCCACTGGGTAAGTACTTTGCATTTTAGCTTTACAAAAAGAATTTAGGAAAAAAATTAACAATCATATTTTAAAATTAAAAGCTTTACTTATTCCATTGCTAAAATAACATTATTCAATATAAGCTTCAGCTAAATAGATACTTTGGTATTTTTTTTATCAACAATATTTAGTTTTATCTAATACTTTATTTTTCCAAAATTTTTATATCAGTAGAAGTAGCTGACACACATCACTTACTATGAAAACGCCATTTAAAAATGCTACTCATGGGGTGGCACCTGTGGCTCAAGGGAGTAGGGCACTGGCCCCATATGCCGGAGGTGGTGGGTTCAAACCCAGCTCTAGCCAAGAATTGCAAAAAAAAAAAGAATGCCACTCGTATGAACTCACGTAGTATTTAATATAACCATAAGAGGCAGGCTACATAGGGGCCCGTGTTATCATTGTTTGTTATTTTCTCCATTTTATGGAGGAGCAAACTGAGGCACAGAGAGTTTAAATAATTTTCTCAAGTGGTGGAGTGAGAATTTCAGCCCAGAAACTCTGGCTTTAGGGCTGTGCTTTTATACATACAGCTTGTCATGTAGAAGAAGATAGCCTGGTTGCAATGATAGTTATATAGGTTGTGTATGAGAGCAATGGCTTTTATTTACTTCTCTCCTTACCTACTTTCATACTTATGTGATTTTTATTATAGAGGAGCTTAAATAAATAAAAAGGATGTGATACTGAGTTCATTGATAGTCAGCATCATCTTGTACCTCCAACAAGTAATGTGCTCTGCTTTGACAGTTTCAAGATGCTTGTGAAGACTTTGCATGTAATATTTAAAGTTCAGTAAAACTTATGAAATCTCACAAACTTTCTGTGTACTCAACTAAATTTTTTAATTGACTAGTATTGCATATTTAATCTTAATGTTTTTGTAAAAATGTCAGCAAATTTGGGCCTTTTATATTTGTTTTTAAAATGTGTTTGGAGGATTAAGTAACAGAAAGTATGAATATATTGCTAAACTATATAATCCCTTTCTAAATAAAGACAATTCTCATATTAATTTTTAATTTCTTTAAATGCAGGATAGTGAAGTTTTTATTAATGACAAAAAGACTGATAATTCAGAGGTTTTCTGGAATCCAACACCTGACATTAAGCAATGGAGATTAATAAGGCACACTGTAAAATTTGAAGAACAAGGAGATTTTGAATCAGAAAAGTATGTATACCATTTTAGCTAACTTCGTGAAGATCGAAGTGTTTTTAATCCCTTAACAATATGATCATTTTGTCACTTTTCTGCCTTCTGTCATATTTTAATTCAACAAAATAGTTTCCCATTTGTGGGATGTGACCATCCGCTGTTTTGGTGTATGTGAATGTCAATTAAATATGATACAAATCTTCTTGTTTTTCTGCAGCTCAAAACTAAAACTTTCGATTTTTCCCTTTCTCATATGTTTCAGTACCTTGAAAACAAAAAAGCATTTTTTGTTTGCATAAAATTATACTACTAATTTGTAATTCATAGTTTCTATCTGGCAACTGTTGTTTCCAACCTGGTTTAAGCATGTAGGACTCTAGTAAAGGAATCTACTCTTGTTCTATTCTCTGAAACGCAGGAATACTATAACTGGATAGTCTGCCTTCCCAAGGACTTAACATTATTCGGGTAATTAGAACAGCCATAGTTACTATTCTTGAGTCATGAAATTCAGGCCAGATCATTTATATTTATTGTATGTACATTGCCTAATTTTATTCTAATTATATGTCTTTGTGTTGAGATAAGGGCACTTTGGCGTAAGAGATAGTTGCTGGGCACGTGATGTATGTTGTGCAGCCCGTCCTCACTGCACGTTCCCACACGCATGCCATTTACACGCGGATTCAAGTCTATGTGTACTTTCCCTTCTGCACTCACAATGGAGGTTGTCAGAAGGTGAAAGAATATGTATGCACCAGTTGTAAAATTCTGTTTCAGCCATAACCACATGATGTTTTCCATCCAGAACTAAGCTGCTTTGCCAAGGCAAATGATAATTTTGAGGTGTGTATGTAATTCATATTTTAAAGATGAGGAAATGAGACTTTAAGTAACTTTTAAGTTTACCAGTTAAGATATGGCAGATCTAGGATACAGCCCAAGTCTGATCCCAAAGCCTTCGTTCTTTCAGTTTTAACATGTGACCTTCCCAGATGGATGAGATATAGATGTTCTACTTGTATTTAACAGATGAAAAAACTGGTAGGGGAAATAATTTTACTGCAGTAGTCTTTTCTTTTAAATCAGTGGTTTTCAACACTGGCTGCACATTAAAGTTCCCTGATAATTCATGCATACAAGGTTGAGAAAATTGCATTACACTAATGGATCCTTGAGGCCAGTAAATCTTAAGCAGTATGTGTAAGACTCTTCTGGGAGACTTGTTAAAAGTGTAGATGCTTAAGCTTTATACCTTCATTATGTTCCTATCATCTTGAATCAGCAACATTGACTACCATTTATAATAAATTTCTCTTGCTGAGAAAATTAGTCTTCATTTAGGAACAGGTCTCTCTCTGCTCAAGGCACTGGGTTTTTATATTGTGACTCATTTCTAAGCATAGGAGCATGATTGTTACCAAAGCCAGGAATCCATCTGAGCATTATTTTCTCTCAAGGGGATTCAAGCCTATTCTGCATAGATTTGATTTTCTGTTCGTTTTTTAATACTGTGTATTAGACTCTGGCAGCGGGTAACTCGAGCCATAAATGCCAAAGACCAAACAGAAGCTACTCAAGAGAAGTATGTTTTAGAAGAAGCTCAAAGACAAGCTGCCCGAGATCGAAAGACAAAAAATGAAGAATGGACTTGTAAATTGTTTGAACTTGATCCACTCACAGGAGAATGGCATTACAAGTTCGCAGAGTAAGTAATTAAAAAGAGTTTATTTCAAATGATAGTATAGTGTGTGACCTTTATTTCTAGAATATTTCTGTTCAGTGGAATAGGCTTTATTTTCTTTAAGCTCTACATACTAATGTGAGATTTTAAACCTGACATCCATTCATTATAAACTTTATGATGGTTAGCCTATAAAATAAGCTTAGGGTCAGATTAGATGTGGGCACATCTTTTTTTCTTTTTTCTGTAAAAAGATTTAATGAAATTCATTGTAACACATGCTCTTGAGAACAGATTATTTCGCTGAAAATACATACCTTGAAATGTTTATGAAAAATTATTCCTAAGAAAATAGTCCATTTTGTCCTGATAATGAAAACAAATCACACAGATAAGTTTACAATGTTCAAGGAGGAAAATAGCCATTTGAATAATTACTCATTTAGGAAAGCTGTTCCAGATGGCATTGGGAAGTAAATAGTAAATAATGCATTTACTTTCTTTTTTTTTTTTTTTTTTTATTGTTGGGGATTCATTGAGGGTACAATAAGCCAGGTTACACTGATTGCAATTGTTAGGTAAAGTCCCTCTTGCAATCACGTCTTGCCCCCATAAAGTGTGACACACACCAAGGCCCCACCCACCTCCCTCCTTCCCTCTTTCTGTTTTCCCCCCATAACCATAATTGTCATTAATTGTCCTCATATCAAGATTGAGTACATAGGATTCATGCTTCTCCATTCTTGTGATGCTTTACTAAGAATAATGTCTTCCACGTACATTGAGGTTAATATGAAGGATGTAAAGCCTCCATTTTTTTTAATGGCTGAATAGTATTCCATGGTATACATATACCACAGCTTGTTAATCCATTCCTGGGTTGGTGGGCATTTAGGCTGTTTCCACATTTTGACGATTGTAAATTGAGCTGCAATAAACAGTCTAGTACAAGTGTCCTTATGATAAAAGGATTTCTTTCCTTCTGGGTAGATGCCCAGTAATGGGATTGCAGGATCAAATGGGAGGTCTAGCTTGAGTGCTTTGAGGTTTCTCCATACTTCCTTCCAGAAAGGTTGTACTAGTTTGCAGTCCCACCAGCAGTGTAAAAGTGTTCCCTTCTCTCCACATCCACGCCAGCATCTGCAGTTTTGAGATTTTGTGATGTGGGCCATTCTCACTGGGGTTAGATGATATCTCAGGGTTGTTTTGATTTGCATTTCTCTAATATATAGAGATGATGAACATTTTTTCATGTGTTAGCCATTCGTCTGTCGTCTTTAGAGAAAGTTCTATTCATGTCTCTTGCCCATTGATATATGGGATTGTTGGCTTTTTTCATGTGGATTAATTTGAGTTCTCTATAGATCCTAGTTATCAAGCTTTTGTCTGATTGAAAATATGCAAATATCCTTTCCCATTGTGTAGGTTGTCTCTTTGCTTTGGTTATTGTCTCCTTAGCTGTGCAGAAGCTTTTCAGTTTCATGAAGTTCCATTTGTTTATTTTTGTTGTTGTTGCAGTTGCCATGGCAGTCTTCTTCATGAAGTCTTTCCCCAGGCCAATATCTTCCAGTGTTTTTCCTATGCTTTCTTGGAGGATTTTTATTGTTTCATGCCTTAAATTTAAGTCCTTTATCCATCTTGAATCAATTTTTGTGAGTGGGGAAAGGTGTGGGTCCAGTTTCAGTCTTTTACATGTAGACATCCAGTTCTCCCAACACCATTTATTGAATAGGGAGTCTTTCCCCCAAGGTATGTTCTTGTTTGGTTTATCAACGATTAGGTGGTTGTAAGATGTTAGTTTCATTTCTTGGTTTTCAATTCGATTCCAAGTGTCTATGTCTCTGTTTTTGTGCCAGTACCATGCTGTCTTGAGCACTATCGCTTTGTAGTACAGACTAAAATCTGGTATGCTGATGCCCCCAGCTTTATTTTTGTTACTAAGAACTGCCTTAGCTATACGGGGTTTTTTCCGGTTCCATACAAAACGCAGAATCATTTTTTCCAAATCTTGAAAGTACGATGTTGGTATTTTGATAGGAATGGCATTGAATAGGTAGATTGCTTTGGGAAGTATAGACATTTTAACAATGTTGATTCTTCCCATCCATGAGCATGGTATGTTCTTCCATTTGTTAATATCCTCTGCTATTTCCTTTCTGAGGAGTTCATAGTTTTCTTTATAGAGGTCCTTCACATCCTTCGTTAGGTATACTCCTAGGTATTTCATTTTCTTTTGAAACTATGGTGAAGGGAGTTGTGTCCTTAATTAGCTTCTCATCTTGACTGTTACTGGTGTACACAAAGGCTACTGACTTGTGGACATTGATTTTATATCCTGAAACATTACTGTATTTTTTGATGACTTCTAGGAGTCTTGTGGTTGAGTCTTTGGGGTTCTCTAAGTATACGATCATGTCGTCAGCAAAGAGGGAGAGTTTGACCTTCTCTGCTCCCATTTGGATTCCCTTTATTTCCTTGTCTTGCCTAATTGTATTGGCTAGAACTTCCAGCACTACGTTGAATAGTAAAGGTGACAGAGGACAACCTTGTCTAGTTCCAGTTCTAAGAGGAAAAGCTTTCAGTTTTACTCCATTCAGTAAAATATTGGCTGTGGGTTTGTCATAGATAGCTTCAATCAGTTTTAGAAATGTGCCACCTATGCCTATACTCTTCAGTGTTCTAATTAGAAAAGGATGCTGGATTTTATCAAATGCTTTTTCTGCATCTATTGAGAGGATCATGTGATCTTTATTTTTGCCTCTGTTAATATGGTGGATAACGTTTATAGACTTGCGTATGTTAAACCAGCCTTGCATCCCTGGGATGAAGCCTACTTGATCATGATGAATGACTTTTTTGATGATAAGCTGTAATCTATTGGCTAGCATTTTGTTGAGAATTTTTGCATCTATATTCATGAGTGAGATTGGTCTGACATTCTCCTTTTTGTTTGGGTCTTTTCCTGGTTTTGGTATCAGGGTGATGTTTGCTTCATAGAATGTGTTGGGGAAGATTCCTTCTTCCTCAATTTTTTGGAATAATTTCTGCAGTACAGGAATAAGCTCTTCCTTGAAGGTTTGATAGAATTCTGGAGTGAAGCCATCTGGACCAGGGCATTTTTTGGTTGGAAGATTTTTTATTGTTTCTTTGATCTCAGTGCTTGAAATTGGTCTGTTCAGGAGCTCTATTTCTTCCTGGCTGAGTCTAGGAAGAGGGTACGATACCAAATATTGACCCATTTCCTTCACATTGTCAAATTTCTGGGCATAGAGTTTCTGGTAGTATTCAGAGATGATCTCTTGTATCTCTGTGGGATCAGTTGTTATTTCCCCTTTATCATTTCTGATTGAGGTTACTAGAGATTTGACTTTTCTATTCCTCGTTAGTCTGGCCAATGGTTTATCTATTTTATTTATTTTTTCAAAAAACCAATTCCTTGTTTCATTAATTTTCTGAATGATTCTTTTGTTTTCAATTTCATTGATCTCTGATTTGATTTTGGATATTTCTTTTCTTCTAGTAAGTTTAGGCTTAGATTGTTCTTTTTTTCCAATTCCATAAGATCTCTTGTGAGATTGTTGATGTGCTCTCTTTCTGTTTTTCGAATGTAGGCATCTAAAGCGATGAATTTTCCTCTGAAAACTGCTTTTGCAGTATCCCACAGGTTTTGGTAGCTTGGGTCTTCATTGTTGTTATGCTCAAGGAAGTTAATGATTTCCTGTTTTATTTCTTCCTGCACCCATCTGTTATTCAACAGAAGATTGTTTAATTTCCATGCCTTTGGGTGGGGTCGAGCATTTTCGTTAGAGTTGAGTTCCACCTTTAGTGCGTTATGGTCTGAGAAGATACAAGGTAAAATTTCAATTCTTTTGATTCTGTTGATATTTGTTTTGTGTCCTAGGATATGATCAATTTTGGAGAATGTTCCATGGGGTGATGAGAAGAATGTATATTCTTTATCTTTGGGATGGAGTGTTCTATATGCGTCTATCAAGCACAGTTGTTCTAGGGTCTCATTTAAATCTCTTATATCCTTGTTTAATTTCTGTTTAGAGGTTCTGTCCAGCTCTGTAAGAGGAGTGTTAAGATCCCCTGTTATTATGGTATTATCAGATATCATATTGCTCAGACTGAGTAAGGTCTGTTTCAAGAATCTGGGAGCATTTAAATTGGGTGCATAAATATTTAGAATTGAAACGTCTTCTTGTTGTATTTTTCCCTTGACCAATATAAAGTGACCATCTTTGTCTTTTTTGACTTTAGTTGCTTTAAATCCACATGTATCTGAAAATAGGATTGCAACTCCTCTTTTCTTCTGAATTCCATTTGCCTGAAAAATTGTCTTCCAACCCTTGACTCGGAGCTTTAATTTGTCTTTTGAAGCCAGGTGTGTTTCTTGCAGACAGCAAATGGATGGCTTGTGTTTTTTAATCCAGTCAACCAATCTATGTCTCTTCAGTGGGGAATTCAAGCCATTAACATTTGTTGAGATAATTGATAAGTGTGGTAGTATTCTATTCGTCTTATTTTGTGAGAGTCCATTGCTTAGTTTTATCTTTTGCATCAGTGTGGAGGTTAGGTTCTGTCCTTTTATTTCTGAGTTCTTACTTTGATGCTGATCCATTGTGGTGGTCAGTGTGCAGAACAGGTTGAAGTATTTCCTGTAGAGCTGGTCTTGTTGTGGCGAATTTCCTCAATGTTTGTATATCCGTAAATGATTTGATTTCTCCGTCAATTTTGAAGCTCAGCTTAGCAGGGTACAGAATTCTGGGCTGAGAGTTCTTCTGTTTAAGTAGATTAAAGGTAGATGACCATTGTCTTCTTGCTTGGAAAGTTTCATTAGAGAAGTCTGCGGTCACTCTGATGGATTTGCCCCTATAGGTCAACTGGCGCTTACTCCTGGCAGCTTGCAGAATCTTTTCTTTTGTCTTGACTTTGGACAGGTTCATCACAATGTGTCTTGGAGAACCTCGGTTAGAGTTGAGGTGACCTGGGGTCCGATATCCCTTTGAAAGCAGTGTGTCAGAATCTTTGGTGATATTTGGGAAATTTTCTTTTATAATATTCTCTATATGGCTTCCATTCTTCTGGGGCATTCTTCTTCCCCTTCTGGAATTCCTATAACTCGTATGTTGGAACGCTTCATAAAGTCCCATAATTCTGACAGTGAACATTCTGCTTTCTCTCTCTTCTTTTCTGCCTCCTTTACTATCTGAGTTATCTCAAAAACTTTGTCTTCTACCTCTGAAATTCTTTCTTCTGCATGGTCTAACCTGTTGCTGATACTTTCCATTGCATCTTTAAGTTCCCTGATTGAATGTTACATTTCCTTCAGCTCTGCTATATCCTTTTTATATTCTTCATATCGTTCATCTCTTATTCGATTCTGTTTTTGAATTTCCTTTTGGTTATTTTCCACTTTATTAGCAGTTTCCTTCATTGTTTCCATCATTTCTTTCATTGTTTTCAACATGTGTATTCTAAATTCCCTTTCTGTCATTCCTAACAGTTCTGTATAGGTGGAATCCTCTGCAGTAGCTACCTCATGGTCCCTTGGCGGGGTTGTTCTGGACTGGTTCTTCATGTTGCCTGGAGTTTTCTGCTGATTCTTCCTCATGAGTGATTTCTTTTATCTGTTTCTTTGCCCTACTTTTCCTTTCACTTCCTCTTGCTCTTTAAGTTCTCGTGCCTGTGGACTAAGGGTTACAGGACCAGAAGGGTGAGAAGGTTGAAGAGCAAAAAAGGGATGAAAGAAAGGAGGACCGAGTGATAAGAAAAAAAAAAGAAAAATAGAGGAAGGAGAGGGGGTGGGTAAAAGGAATATTGACAAAAAGAAGAGAAGCACAGAAAGAGGGAGACAGAGCAATAGAGGTGTACAGTAGGGTACTTTGATACAACTTTAAAAAAAAAACCACCTTCTGGGGGTGCCCAGTTGGGTGGCTCCCTTGAGGTCAGCAGCTCTTTGCTAACCTGATCAGACACAGTACCCCACCTCCTCTCTCAAGTAGAGAGGAAAGACAAAAATGTTATAAATCAAACCAAAACAAGCAAACAGAAAACTTTACGGGATAAAATTGGCTGGAATAACCAAATAATAGCAGTAGAAACACTAACAAAAATGAAATTCTAATTATTGAAATAGGCAGCAATAGGAAATTATAATTAAACTAGAAAAATTGAGAAAGAAAAAGGATCTGTATGGAAAAGGTTCAACTTAAAAAACAAAACAACAATCAACAACATCAAAATAAACAAAAAAAACAACCAAACCAAAAAAAAAAAAACACAACCAAAAACAAAGCAGTATGTATATGTTATTGAATATTGTCTGGGCAACACGTGGTCTTCTTGGGTATGATATGTTAATCACAGTTCTGATACGACTGGAGGCTGCTAGTTTCTCAAACCCCAGCAGGTAGACACCGTAAATCTCCAGTCCACTTAAAAGGCACTTTGAACTTGTTCACTTGCTGAGCAGAAGCTTTCCCAGGGAAGTGCTTGTCGCTGGAATCACTGCTGAAGTGGCTATCCACTTACCCCGTGTGCCAAAACTGGTCTCCCTCTGCCCCCGAGGGTTAGGGCTGCAAGGCGGCTCAGACCCCGCCCTTAGGCTACTTGGTCACTGGGTTACCAGCTCCCACCCAATTCCAGCTCTGCTACCCTGAGGGCAGAGCTTGCCAGGGCAGATCGCTCACAATGGCTGCCTGTGACCCAGAGCCAAACACTATTAGCTCCGTCTGGCTCAGTGGCTCAGACTGGGGCCCTAGACAAAGGCCAAAGTTCTCCGCACTCCCGCTCAGGCTCTCCGCAAGGCAGTTCAGCTGAGTTCCAAGTCCAAAGACACCAAAACAGTTCACCGGTAAGGCCTTTCTGGTTTGCAGTCTCGCTGCTAGTGAACTTACAGTTGCGGGCGGGTTTAGACGGATTGAACACACGCGACCACTTGCCGGTTTTCCGCTGTTTTAGTCCTCCTCTTGGGGTCCAGAAGTCTCTCACTGACTCCCTGTATCCTCTCAGGGGTGATGATAGGCACATCCCACCAGCCAGAGATGCCTGGAGTCCTATATCCCCAGACTCACGGTGCCCAGATGCAAGGAAGCTGTTACTCAGCTGCCATCTTGCTCCGCCTCAGTCATAATGCATTTACTTTCTCTCTTGTTAGCATTTTCTGTCTACTCCGTTTCTCTGATGACTCAAGCTGCCCCTCCAGGTTTGACTCTTTGGAGAGACACACAGGACAAGGAACTGACAGAATCTTTTGGCCAATAGCTCAGCAGCAACTGGAGGGTTGTCGTTGTCGTTTCATCTTCTGGGTCTGCCCCACACCCTGTGGCGCTGCTTGAGACCTCGGTCTGGCCCCGGGTCGGAGAGGTACTGGGTCCGGCTCAGGGACCCAGCGGTTGGCACTGGGCGCTGGATGCGGGTAACGCAGCCGCTGGCGGCCGGAGCCCGGTCGGAGGGCGAGCGAGGAGCGCGGCCCAGCGATGTGGGCACATCTTAATATGAGGACTGTGTATATAATTATCAATGAACATTAAATCCTAGAATAGAAAGCTTTAAAGTTCTCCGTTCAGTCATTAAGCAATTTTTTTTTTAATTTTACCTAGTACCCGACCATGGGACCCACTTAATGATATGATACAGTTTGAAAAAGATGCTGTTATCCAGACCAAAGTGAAACATCGAACTCCAATGGTAGGTAGCGAAAATATAAGGATATCTGACAGGTATATAAATTTATTATCTATGGCAATGAAAATGTTTACTATTTGGTTCTAAAAATTAAAATATGGGGGAGCAAAATAGCAAGGTAGACAGTTCCAAGCCCTTGTCACTCAATAAAAATGAAAAATGAGCAAAAGATGTCAACTAAATTTGCCAGGACTCTGGAAAAGAGTCAGGTTTGTAGCAACCATGTGAAACTGTTAAAAGCCAAAGAAAAATTCTTGAAAGGAACAGAGAGAAGCAATTTGTTACATACAAGGGTTCCTTGAAGGATTAACAACTGATTTCTCATCAGAAAGCATGAAGGCCAATAGGCAGTGAGATGACTTAAAGTTCTAGAAGAAAATCAAGCTGTCAGCCAAGAATTCTATATCCAGCAAAACTGTTCATCAGAACTGGAATAGAAATGAAAACATTCTCAGATAAGCAACAGCTAAGAGAGTTCGTTACCACTAGATCTACTATACAAAAGTTATGAAAAGGATATGAAGGTTTGGCACCTGTAGCTCCTGGCTAGGGCACCAGCCACATGTACTGGGGGGCTGGTGGGTTCAAACCTGGCCTGCGCCTGCCAAACAACAATGATAACTACAACAAAAAAATATCTGGGCATTGTGGCAAGCACCTGTAGTCCCAGCTACGTAGGAGGCTGAGGCAAGAATCGCTTAAGCCCAAGAGTTTGCACTCTACTGAGGGCAACATGGTGAGACTCTGTCTCAAAAAAAAAGAAAAAATGAAAAGGATATGAAGGCTGTATAAAGAAATAAAGATTGGGCTCGGTGCCTGTAGCTCAGCAGCTAGGGCATCAGCCACATACACAAGGGGCTGGCGGGTTTGAACTTGGCCCAGGCCTGCCAAACAACAGTGACACCTACAACAGAAAAATAACTGGGCACTGTGGTGGGTGCTGTAGTCACAGCTACTTGGGAGGGTGAGGCAAGAGAATCACTTAAGCCCAAGAGTTTGAAGTTTCTGTGAGCTGTGATGGCACAGCACTCTACCAGGGGCAACAATGTGAGACTCTGTCTCAAAAAAAAAGGTAAATATGCAAATATAAAATCTAGTATAGTTATAATTTTAGTTTGTAACCTTACAGGATTTTCAAAATAAATAAAAGGTAATTTAATTACTCATCTTCAGTATTGAACATACAGTATATAACAATGTAGTTTGTTCCTACACAAAATGGGGAGGAGAGTGAAGCTGTAGAAAACACAGTTGCTCTGTACTATTAAAGTTAAGTTAGTGTCATGGCAGGGTGTTAAAAATTTAAGTGTGAATGTCATCCTCGTGGTATCCTCAAATAAATTATCTGAAAATATATACACAAAAGAAAATGAGAAGGGGGTCAAAATTGTTCACTATGAAAAAATCAGTCAAATACAAAGGAAGGCAGTAATAGAGTAAATAAGGGATCAAAAAGGAAAAAGACATACAGAAAATAAATAGCAAACTGGCAGAAGTAACTCCTTCCTTATCAGTAATTACTTTAAATGGATTAAACTCTCCCCAAAAAAAAACCCAAATTGGCAGTATGAATTAAAATAAATAGGTCTCTGTTCTGTCTACAATAGATTCACTTTAGATCCGTAGACACAAATAGAGTCAAATGAAAGATTGGAAAAAGATATTTCATACAAATAGGAAAGATGAGGTAGCTATACTAATACCAGACAAAATAGACTTAAGTCAAAAACAGTTATAAGAGACAAGAAGGACATGATATATGAAAGAGTCAATTCATCAGGAATACGTAGCAGCTGAGCACAGTGGCTCACACCTGTAATGCCAGCACTTGAGAGGCTGAGGCGGGTAGATTGCTTGATCTCACAGGTTCGAGACCAACCTGAGCCAGAGTGAGACCTCATCTCTAAAAAATAGCCAGGCTTTATGGCAGGTGCCTGTAGTCCCAACTACTTGGGAGGCTGAGGCAAGAGGATTACTTGAATCCAAGAGTTTGAGGTTGCTGTGAGCTAAGACGTCACGGCACACTACCAAGGGTGACCACGTGACCAATAAATAAATAAATAAATAAATAAATAAATAAATAAAAGAATATATAGCAATTAGAAACATGTACCAATCAACAGAGCCCCCCCAAAATATAAATTCATATGGAATTGCAAGAGGCCATGAATAGCCAAAACAGTCTTGAAAAAGAAGAGCAAAGTTGAAGGACTCACAGTCTCCAGTTTCAGAATTTTACTACAAACCTACAGTAATTAGAACAGTATGATACCAGTGTAAGCATTAGGTATATGCTTACCCGTGGAATAGAACTGAAAGTATAAGTAAATTCATTCATCTGTAGTCAATTTGAATTTTGACAAGAATATCAAAACCACTCAATGGGAAAAAACATCTCTTCAACAAGTAGTAGTGGGACAATTGCATTTTCACCTGCAGGAGAATAAAGTTGAACCCCCTATCTCACACGATATATATATGTAAACTAACTCAAAATGAATCTACAACCTACAACCACAAAGCTTCTGAAGAAAATGTGTGCTTCTTTATAGTCCTGTATTTGGCAATAGTTTCTTAGATGTAACACTAAAAGTACAAGTAACAACAACAGACAGATAAATTGGACTTCATCAAAATTAAAAACTAATATGCATCAGAGGGATGCTATCAAGAAAATGAAGAGACAGTCTACAGTGTGAGAAACTATTTGCAAACCCTTTATCTGATAAGGGTTTAATATCAAGAATACATAAAGAGCTCTTACAAAGACAACTCAACTTAAAAATGGGCAAAGAACTTGGTTAGACATTTCTCCAAAGACATACAAATGGAAACTAATAAATGAGAAATATTCCATATCATTAGTCATAAGGGAAATGCAAATCAAAAGCAAACTATGTACTGCTTCATACCTAACCCAACACCATGAAATGAAAACATTTCTAATATTGGGACCAAGATAAGTATGATTTGCCCAGCATGGTGGCTACACCTGCAATTCCAGCACTCTGGGAAGCCAAGGTGGGCAGATTATTTGAGCTCAGGAGTTGGAGACCAGCCTGAGCAAGAGTTAGACCCCATCTCTAAAAAATAAATAGCTGGGCATTGTGGTGAGCACCTGTAGTCCCAGCTATTTGGGAGGCTGAGGCAAGAGAATCACTTAAGCCCAAGAGTTTGAAGTTGCTGTGAGCTATGACACCATAGTACTCAACCCCAGGGAGACAGACTCTGTCTCAAGAAAAAGAAAAAAAAAATTGTGATTTGTAAATGCTATTATTTAACTGTCTACTAGTGATAACTAGCTGATGTAGTCAGAGAAGTTCGGGGGTCTATAGTCATATTTTTGTGTGCATAAAAATATCTCTGGGTATAAACTAATGGCAGGTGGGTCCCTATTTAGTGGAAACTGCTTCCTTTTATGTTTTACTTGTTGATGTTTGTACCAATTTGTTTTTCCCAATTAAAATAAAGGTAATTTGATTACATGAGTACATCATATCTTGTTAAATTTTAGCTAGACTATTTCATCTCTGTATTTATAAATATGATGCCCATTAACAGTTTGACAGTTGTGCAACCTTAGGCTTTAATTACAAAATACAGTGCAAATTCACATAATACTGATTTTTTTTTTCCTTCAGGTTAGTGTCCCAAAAATGAAACATAAGCCAACCAGGCAACAGAAGAAAGTAGCAAAAGGATATTCTTCCCCAGAACCTGATATCCAAGACTCATCTGGAAGTGAAGGTAAAAATATCAAAAAATATTTAGGCGGACTATTCACTTTAAAGTCTAATTTTTAAGAAAGCTATTACTATACTATGTTTAATATATGAAATGGCTTCTTCTATTAACTCAAGAAGATACACAAGATGGGTGGGGGCAGTACAAAAGCTGTTGTAGATCACAGATCATGCAGGACCACAGGAAAAGGCACAGGAAATGGGAAAAGGGGAGACACGTGAATAAGACGTGCACTGTAATAGTAGTTCTTAACGCCATAGTAGCTTCTGAGAAATTGGTAATGGTTCCTCAGTTGGATTCAGGAAGTATTTTTTGCACTTTCAGCTCAGTTCCAAGCTTCAAATAAGTTTTTCGTTCCCAGAATAATACTGTAGTGTTTGGAAATCACAGGCAAGTAAAAGACTATATAAAATGTATGGACTACTAGCTTAAGCAGCATGCCATTCTTGTTCAAGTCAGGTAATGTGTAAACTGTCTTGAACGTCAGTTGAGATACAATCAGGAAAAGATTCAGGTAATGTCTGAGACACTGTGAAAAAGATTAAAATGTAAGCCATAGTCCCTACTAAGTTCACTCTGAGCTGGGGAGCCCATTTGCACCTACGGAGATAGCACCTAGTTGGGTAACTAGGGGAATGGTAAATACCAGGAAATTAGTAAATGATGAGTGATAAGAGTTGAAAGGAGAGGGAGCTCAATTCAATTGTAAGGAAGGTTCTTAGAAGAACCCTGATAAATTATTACGATTTCTAATGGATTAATTGTAATCTAAGCTGGGGAGGGTCAAGTGGGGTCAATAAGCTAGAATGGTAGATGAGTAAAAAGAATAAAAGCAGGAGTCACATGGTCCTAATGTGCTAAAAGGGAGTATTGGTTGCAGTGTTGTTATTCCTATTTTACAGGAAGCTGAGACACAGACTTAACCTGTCCAAGGTCACATACCCCTTAAGGAGGTATATATATGTTATATATGCAAATATTTTACCTGTAATGTACCAGCTGACATTTATTGAGTAATTAATACATGCCAGACTGTATGTTAAACACACCTTACAGCAAAGGTGTGAAGTTTGGTATTATTACTATCTCTGTTTTAAAAATGAGAAAGCTAAGACTGGGAATGAGGTTAAGTAAGATCTGAACAGAAATGAAAAGGACGGAATGGATATGAGAAGGGATTTGGAAAAGCCTATGTAGCTTGCTGGTTGGCAGTAAAAATTTACATAAGTATCAGAGCCAATTGAAGAGGCTTAAAGTTGGGTAACTAGGGGAATAAAAATAGCATTAACAAGAAAAAAATTCAAAGGAGCTCAGAAAGACAACTTCTAGGCAAATGGGCAAGGGACAGAATAATCCCTTCCCCAAGTTAATATATGTATATATTTTTCAAATTATTTATTTTTGTTTGAAAAACTGATGCCATGCAAAATTTAGCCAATTTGTGTTTACTTTAAATATATAGTAGAACCTCCATAATTGACCACCTCCATTAACGACCTCCTTAAATTGACCTAATCACAGACCAGCTATGTGCCACATGTACCTATCAGTACAACAGGGCTAGTTCCTTATGTAGACTACCTCCATATCCAGTTTACAGAGGTTCTGCTATATTTGTAATGTTCTGTATTTGAAACTTCAAAAATACAAAGTGTTAATATTACAATAACCTCAAAGCTACAAAAACAATGCCTAGGGAAATTTTTATGATATGGGACTCATTAGTTTGAACTGTAGATTGTGTTTATGATTACAACTTCATTCTAAATGTCTTTTTAGCTCAATCATTAAAACCAAGTACAAGAAGAAAGAAAGGGATAGAACTGGGAGACATTCAAAGTTCCATCGAATCCATAAAACAAACACAGGAGGAAATTAAAAGGTAATCTATACTGACAGTGGGTATTCATTTGAGTCCAGAGTAGTAGTTAAGAATCCTGTTAGGTAGAAATTCATATGCAAACTTTACATTTCTGTAACATTGCTAAGCTAAAATAGAACACTGGCTTCTATCACCTGAGGTCTGACACTTAATGAAATACTTGCAACACTGAAATAACTAGAGGCAAAGGGGAGGTTGTTTATTCTCTGGGAGGGTACAGTTAGAGTTTGCTTCATGTTATTGCTGTAGCACGATAGGAATGTAGCTG
The DNA here is from genome assembly GCF_027406575.1 of Nycticebus coucang. Taxonomy (NCBI): domain Eukaryota; kingdom Metazoa; phylum Chordata; class Mammalia; order Primates; family Lorisidae; genus Nycticebus; species Nycticebus coucang. Next base: position 45,839,689 of record NC_069782.1, read on the forward strand.
TATTGGGTGTAGAGGTGGGTTTGTTTCTGAGAAAGTCAGTTAACAAAGGCTCTGCATCCCTTTTGTGCATGGCTGATATTTAATTGGAATGTACTAGTTGTTGAATTGTTGAAATAACTTCCATAACAGTGGGTAAATAGTCACTGCCTGGAGACCTTTGAGTACTCTTGCAGTTCCAGACTTGTCCCCTTAAAACGCCACTCCATGATCCAACAACTAAAGTTATTAACACTTGGGGAGTTTCCTTGGAGAAGGGGTCCTGATCCTTTTTGCTAAGACTAGCATGAGTTCAGCTAGCCCAGCTGCTTTTATGTTTTTGTACTCAATGCTAGATGTTCTGGTTGGTTGAGAGAGAAAGAGAGATGGAAATGTTCTCTTTCTTAAGGACATTACAGCTTAAATGTAGTTGGTAATTTCATCTCCAGCCTTGGCTTCTGCCATTCCCATGAACCCATCCCATGCTCTAGTCCTGTGATACTCCTTACATCTGAGAACATGCTCTGCATTGCTGGAACTTTGCTACCCTGAATCCACTTCTTACATTGCCTTTCCTCTCACCTTGCCCATCAAGAAAATCCCTGTTTATCCTTCCTTGAGAATTAAACTCAAATGCCACCCTTATTTATAACATTTCTAATCACTTACCTTGCCTCAGTTTGCATAGCCCCCGGTGCATCCTCCTTGTGAGTACTTCATCCACTACAGAATCGCCACTGTGTGTGTCTCCTGCCCTCAGGGGTCTAACGGCCTGTGAGCTTCTTGACAGCAGGGAGCGTGTCTTGTGCATATTGGTATCATCAGCCTTATGTAAAGTGTTCAAGTTTACTAATTTAATTACATTTATAAATTAATTAGCCCACTTCATTTTTTGCCTTTTTTCTTTCTCTTTTTCTACTCTGGTAAGACATTTTAATAACAGAAATCAAAAAGAGAATTGGTATTTTAGTAATCAGCTATTTTTAGCCTAAACCATTTAGGTGGACATGCATGTGATGATAGTATAAGCTCATTTTATAACTAAATTAACATTGACTTTCATTATCATATGAAATGCCTGGAGTCGTCTTCAAGTTGGGAAAGTTATTAAATCTAGCTAGTATTTTTTTCTGGGAAGTTTAGGATTTTATTGTACTTCCTTCTCTATCTCTCTAAAGTAAAGATAAGAGACTTAGCCAATGGAAAAGCAAAATTTGTTTTAAAACCACTTTTAGAACAGAGAAAGGGATAGTCTCTATTCCATCATGTGCATCAGAGTTTAACAATTACGTTTGATGCACATGGTTAAGTAACATGCTTGGTACAGTGTGGAATTTAAACAAAGCCTAATAGTGGCTTCACAAAGCATAATCAGCTCCCTGTTTGGATAATAGTAATTGCTTGAACTTGTTACTTTAGATAATGTAACTAAATGCTCTGTGACCATAAAAATATCAAATTGTGAGTTCTTTGCTAACATTTTTGCCAAATCATTATAAAACTTATTGTTTATTTTTACAGAAATATTATGGTTCTTCGAAATCATTTAGTTTCAAGCACACCTGCAACGGATTATTTTCTGCAGCAAAAAGACTACTTCATCATTTTCCTCCTGATTTTGCTTCAAGTCATAATAAACTTCATGTTTAAATAGAAGTTCTCTACTGTTGAATCAATGAACTAGAAGCATGAGATTTTGCCTAGGACCAATGACCAAGTTGGTTTGGTCTTTATTAAAACATCACAAAATTTCAAAAAACCTAGGGGATAAATGGAGAGGTGTTAATCTTTCATATCTTTTATCCTTAACCTGAAACAAGAGCTATCCTATTTGGTTATTAAAGTGACCTGTGTGTGAAGTGCCAGGACATTTCTAGCTTTCGTTAAAATGTGTCCACATGTGAGTATAATAAATCTACATGTATACACAGCTGTCTCTTCTTAGCTACTCTTCCCTGACAGTGGTCTTTGTATTCTATAATATGTTCTTAGATATAAAATTAACATTGTTCATAACAAAAACGCTATTACTCTTATAAATATATGTAATCGATTTTCTTCATAAAACAGGCACAAAGCTTTTATCAGTAAGAAATTACAGATTGAGAAATGATGGAATAATAGACATGAATAACTCAGTACATTGTACTGTTAAAATAATTTCCAAACACCCAGCTCAATTGTCTTCTTATAAACAGCAAGAAAATAGTGTGAATGATCAGTGTATAATATGGAGACAGGTGGCAAATTGCTTTTTAAAAAGTTTACACGAGATTTTTTTAACCCCTAGAATTTAACTTAGTATTTATAGATACAGGTATGTATGTACTTACGTGTATATCAATATGAAAAAACTTGTATGTAACTATTTGGATTGATTATAATACCACTTTAAGCACTTGTTGAAAAAAGTATGGTCAAAATTGACTGCTTTTTTTTTTTCCCACATTTTTGTGTTTTTTAAATCAGCTGGTCCATCTTAGGTCAACTTCTAGAGATGTTTGTAGGGTATATGGAATGCTGATAATTCATGTTTTTTATTATGAAACTTTATTTTAGCTTTCATTTAGAGTTAGACTCTAGTATGGTCAGTGAATAAGTAGAATACAAAAATTATAACCAATATTTTACTTAAAATGCCAAAAAGAGAAAGGCAGTAAAACGCTGTGTGGTGGCCTTTCTGTGTATATTGAAATTGGTTTATTTAAAATGTGCAGTAAGTCGAGCATCTGAGAAGAGTATCACGTCTGAAGTTTGATTCCTTATTATCCTCCTCTTAGTAAATTCTTTCTGTGGCAAAACCACAGTTCTTTAAGATTCCTTTTGTTCAGCTCAGGCATACTTTTTCCTAAGTTTTTTTTTGTTTCTTCAGTTTAGTATTTTAACATTTTGTTTTTACATAAATATCAACAGTCTGCAAAAGCAAGTTTTGCCAAGGTAGTTAAGCTTAGGAACATAATGTCTTAAAATATATCTTGGAATCCTGAAAGTACAGATTTTGAAATGAATCTTAATGAAAGTGGAGGTCAGAGAGTGGATTTGCTCTGGCCACATTTGCCTTTGCTCGAGACTGTGAGACTAATAAAACTATAATCAACTGTTTATTATGCTATGATAAATACAAAATCAAGGGATGAATGCTGAATTATGAAAATTAAAATGATAAAAAGAGCTTGCTCTTTTCCCCTAACAAATATACCTATCTTAACTCCTGTATTTCTATAAAGAACCATTCACAGCCAGACGCAGTGGCTTACGCCTGTAATCCTAGCACTCTGGGAGGCCGAGGCCAGTGGATTGCTTAAGTTCAGAAATTCAAGACCAGCCTTAGCAAGAGCGAGACCCTGTCTCTACTAAAAATGTAAAAATTATCCGGTAGTTGTGGCACATGCCTATAGGTACCGCTACTTGGGAAACTGAGGCAAGAGGATTACTTGAATTCAGGAGTTTCAGGTTGCTGTGAGCTATGCTGCTACAGCACTCCACCCAGGGCATCAGAGTGAAACTCTGTATCAAAAAGAAAAAAAAATTTCCCATGTTTTGTTGACAAACTAATGTATTCTATATGTACATGTGAAATTATTTTTTAAATTGATAAAAGCATAAATAAGATGTACCTATACTCAGTATTTTCATGACTACAGTAGAGCGAGTGGTTTTTTTTGTTTTGGTTATATTTTGTATTTGTCAGTATAATTTTTTATTAACATTCTGTTCCAACATTATGTTCAACCGCCTACTCATTGATATGTGATATTTTGTAAATACTGTACAATTTGATCTTTCTTATGGTTTAAATTAGCATTAATTTATTTACGTGTAACTTCATTGGCTAATGATGAAAATAATTGTATCATTAGATCCTGAAAACTTAAAATTTTTTGTTAGGGACCCAAATCTTAGGTTTTTGGTCCTATCCACTTGTATATTATTTTTATTTGGTTCAAATGGTGTCTTATTTGATGGGTATCTTCTAAGACTAGAAAGGTAGTTATTTTCCTTATTAAAAAAATTTTTTTTAGGGAGGATGTTATGGGTTCTTACCCAAAGAGTCAAAACACTATTTCATAAGAGCAGGTTCATTGGTGACAGTTTTTTTATTTCCTAAAGTCCTCTCAATGCTTTTAGTTGTATGACTTCCTTTCTATAAACTGAACACAAAACTCAGGAATTGGTGGCTTAATTTTAGATCAGTGCTTATATAGTAGGATTAGTATGTGAATCTTTAAAACACATAATTAATTTTGTACTTAGCCATAATATCTAATTGACTTTAAATTTTCTTTACCTGAGAATAATCTCCTTTCATACGTGGATTCATAGTGTGATTGACAGTTTCCAGTTGTCTGAGAGCCTCTTGAGGGTTTCTAGAATTTACAATCTTAATGACCAGTTTTCTTGAAAAAAGTTATCAATTTTATTTTCCCACGTAAAACTTAGATACGTAATAATTACTGACGTGCATTTCTTTCTTGGTTGTTAAATTACTATGCCATCAGTCATCCACCGTTTACTAAGATGTAACTGGCCCAGGAGGGTAAGGCAATAATAAATAGGGCATGTGAAATGTTAAAAAAAAAAAAAAAAAGTTTCAGCAATAGATACTTCACTTGTGTTTCATGTCAGTACTCTTCTGTATCAATTATAAAGGTACAATGTAATCTTTGTCATAGCTCAGTTGGCAACTGCATTCCATTGAAAAGTTGGCCTTGTAAAATACAACCATCATTTAGTATTCACGCTTTTGTGCCTTTAAGAAAATACTTTCTGTCATTTTTGTGTTACAGAACTATAGTATGATTCGGTGTTTATAGGCTTAATTGTCATAAAACAGTCATTTCTCTGTGTCATTTTATTTCCTTTTATATAGCTTTAGTATATTTAAACAGTAATGCTGTACTTTTATAAGGGTTTGTCTATTTACCTATTTCAAATATATTCACTCAGACATCACTGAAGTAGACTTGTCAGATTCTGAGATTTGTAAACAGTGCCTTTTTGATGGAAATCACACTGTTTTGGATGTCAACTTGTGCCATATACAGACAAAATTTTGTGGCGGGCAGTTTTAACTTTTTGAAGAATATCTTAAGCAAAATTTAAGAAAATAAATATATAAAATTCCATTTTCCTAGTGTTCAGCATTTCCAGTGAGGAATGAATATTTTTGGTATTTTGTTTGAACATAAAGTTATGACATTATTGATAAGCCATGCATGACTTTGAATTATGTTAAATAAACAGAAATAGAATATTAGCATGTATATCAAATTTTCCGATTTGAACCAATAGGAGAAACCACAGAAATCAGTTTGTTTCCACTTCTTCCTTATTTGACTAAGTGCAAAAAGAGATTCTTTAAAATGTATAACCTGCCATTATGATGTAATTTGGTTTCATTTTGTTCTACCTATTGTGTGAATTCAGTATTACTTGCTTTTTGTTACTTTTGACATACTGTTACACTTTTTAATTGAAGATGGACTGTTAAAATTGTATAGGACCAGTGTCTTCTTAATATGATTAACATACTGAGAACAGCCACAAAAAAACCCATGACAAATGAATGTGTATGTACTTTCTAAAATATTTAGAAAAATTCCTTTCTGCATTTATCATGTAAAATTATTTTAACATTGTAACATCAAAATTTTTCATTTAAAGAAAAAAATGCCATACAACATTGGAACTGATGAGCTACAGAATTCAGCTAATTTTTTTTCACTTTTTAGCATGCTAAATATACATCTCAGTTTAAATATTGTCTAATGGCCATTTATAAATTCAGGCACTCCCACTGGTCAGTTTTGTATGATACAAAAAAAGTATGTTACCTGCAGTTTAAGTACAGCACACTGTCAAATAATTTTCCTTAAGGTGCATAGTAAATGTACAGATAGTCAAAGGCTACTGTTTTGTAATGTATTACATTTCTAATCTATTATTCCTAACATACTATAAATGTTTGCAGAGACAAAAGAATTGGAATTTTTCTAATATGTAAAACATGCTGACTTCTTCAAGTACGCATTCTAAATAAAGTTTTTTAAAAAGAGAAAACTGTGATCAATTGACTCTCAAAATAACATGGTGGCTAAATTACTTAGTCCTGATTTTAATTTGGGGTGGTGGTGCAGGAGGGGGTAGCTGCAAAGGATACAAAGGCTTGAAAAGAATTTAACGGAATCCCTAAAGTATGCTTTACTTGGTGTTTTATATTCATTCTTGAATCTTCACAAGAACCTTAAGTGGAAGTCGGCTAGATTTTATACAAGAATAATCTAAAGTTCAGTGAGGTGTAGTGGCCTACACGTATACAGTAAGAGTGACAGGCGTGGTGACTCACACCTGTAATCTTAGCACTCTGGGAGGCCAAGTCTGCTGGACTGCTTGAGCTCAGGAGTTGGGAGACCAACCTGAGCAAGAGTGACACAGTATCTAGCCCCGTGTTGTGGCGGGCACCTGTGTCTCAGCTACTCTGGAGGCTGCGGTAGGAGGATCACTTAAGCCCAAGAATTTGAGGTTGCTGTGAGCTATGACGTCGCCGCACTTTATCCAGGGCGACAGTGAGGCTATGTCTCAAAAACAACAATAAAAAGAGTAACAGCCCACTCTGTGTAAGAGCACAAATGTGAAGCCAAGTCTCCACGGTACACTTCAATATTAACAGAACTCTAATATTAAATTGCACTTAACATCTAAATGTTTGGATCTGCTTGAATCTATATTAATGTCACCCCTTCCTGATGAATAGAGCCAGAAAGAGCATAACTATTAAACATAAACTAAACCCATAGGAAAGTTGTTTTCCTCCCGCTAATCACCTTTCAGTCCCATAATGAGTCGACATCAGACAACTGCACATCTATCATTTCTGCTAAAGAAAAGATCATTAAGTTGGGGGACTGGGGTTTTATTGATACGTGAGCACAGAAATGTGGCAAAGCTCCCTGCGGCAGACAGAAAACCTGCAATTCACGGCTGAGGCCAGGCCCTCCCCATCTTTCCTGCATCTAGGAACTACTTTCGTGATGGTAAGAGCAACCGATGTGGAGAAAGAACACGCGTGAATCCAAGGCAGAGGTTGTCCCACCTTCCCACGTGCCCCGTCACTGTCCTGACTTGGGAGGGACGTGGCGGGGGCTCTGGGGGTCGGCGAGTAGCCGATGCTCGCGGACAGAAACGAACTCCCCTCGGAAGCCGGGAGGGCTCCTCGGAGCTGCGGACCAGCCGTCCGCAGGGGCTGACCTGTATCCAGGGCTTTCCCGCTAAGCTGGCGGAAGTGCAGTCGGCTCGCCCAATCCGGAAGCCGTGCTACCCGCGCTTCCGCTCCGGCTTCCGGTTCATCCTTGTCCCTTCCGCTTCCGGGCGCGCCGCGCCTGTGTGGCGTCCTGCGAGCTGCGACTGGAAGTGGCCCAGGTTCGAGGTTCTATGGCCGCCGCAGGGTCTGTGAGAGCGGCCTTGCAGGTGGCCGAGGTGCTGGAAACCATCGTGAGCTGCTGCGTTGGTCCCGAGGGGCGGCAGGTTTTGTGCACGAAGCCCACTGGCGAGGTGCTGCTCACTCGGGACGGAGGCCGCCTCCTGGAGGCGCTGCACTTAGACCATCCCATGGCCAGGTACCCGCGTCCCGCCCTTGCCCATGTCTGGCACCCGAGGCTATTTCCCAGAGCCTCTCGTCCCCTCCCGAGGCTGTGCACCTGAAAAAACTGACCTCGGGTGAGACCAGTGTGCTCGGCCCTAGAGCCCTGCCCAAGGGAATTCTTGTGGACCCCAAATTTTATTAATCCCAAGAACGCTTTTCACTCCGCCCAACCCTGAGGTCTTGGAATAGAACAAAGGAACTTGGAAAGAAAACTAAAATTAAAGATGTACATCAAACGGACAGTATTTTTATTTTATGCTTATAGCTGTGAAAACATAGTTTTAACTTGATTCAAATATCAGAAGCCAGCCTTCTCAAAATCTGAGTTCTTTTATTTCCTTTTTGTACAGGATGATAGTGGCCTGTGTTTCCAGTCATCTCAAAACAGCAGGAGATGGTGCTAAAACATTTATCATCTTTCTTTGCCATTTACTTAGAGGACTTAATGCAATCACAGACAGAGAAAAGGATTCTTTGATGTCTGAAAATACTCAAACTCGTAGAAGGCATTGGAAAAACTGTTGTCAGTGGAAATATATTTCTCAAACTCTTCTAATGTTTCAGACACAAATATTAGACTGTATCATTGACCAGTATTTAAGTAGACACTTTCTGTCTATCTTTTCTTCTGTTAAAGAGAGAACATTGTCTAGGAGTTCTCTAGAATGGCTCTTAGAAGCATACTTCTGTGGAAGAGTGGGAAGAAATAATCAGAAATTTATTTCGCAATTGATGTGTGACTATTTTTTCGAGTGTATGACTTATAAAAGTGGAATTGACGTATTTGAGTTAGTGGATGACTCTTTTGTAGAGCTGAATGTGGGTGTCACTGGCCTTCCTGTTTCAGATTCCAGAATAGTGGCTGGTCTTGTGCTTCACAGAGATTTTTCTGTGTATTGCCCAGCAGATGGTGACATAAGAACAGTGATAGTAACAGAAACTCTTCAGCCTCTTTTTTCAACTTCTGGATCAGAGTTTATTCTAAATTCAGAAGCACAATTTCAAACATCTCAATTTTGGATTGTGGAAAGGACAAAATCAATAATGAAACATTTACATAGTCAGAATGTAAAATTGCTGCTATCTAGTGTTAAACAACCAGATTTAGTTATTTATTCTGCGAGACTGAGTGGCATATCAGTGGTAGAGTGTCTATCATCAGAAGAAATTTCTCTTATCCAGAGGATCAGTGGTCTTTCTCCATTTGTACTACCACAGGGCTCTTCACAGTGTGAAATCTCTAACACCACTTTATTGAAATTTTGTAGACCCCTCATCCTTAGATCCAAAAGGTATGTTCATCTTGGCTTAACTAGCACATGTGCATTTATGCCACACTGCATAGTTCTTTGCGGACCAGTGCAAGGTCTTATTGAACAACACAAAGATGCTTTACATGGAGCATTTAAAATGCTCCGGCAGTTATTTAAAGACCTTGATCTAAATTACATGACCCAAGCCAGTGACCAGAATGATGCTTCAAGCCCTCTTATTTATAAGAATAGCAGAGAGAGTAATCAGTTACAAGAACGTGGTAATGGCTCACTCCAAAGACCATGCCCGAAAACAGTTGTAAAGAACAAAAATAAACTGGAAAAAGCTCAAATGTATTTAAAAGTAATTTCAAATGTAGAATTAGAAACATGTATTCCATGTTCAACAGTAAAACTGACACCAACAAATACATTCCAAAGACATCAAACACTTAGATGTTTGATAATTGATGACTGTGAACCATTAATTGAGAGTAATTCCACTGCTCATTCAACAACAGAAAACACTAGAATAGACATTTCTTGTGAAAATTTAGAAATTGCTGGAAAGGGGAGCACGTTAGCAATGAGATGTAAGTTACTGGATATGTGTACTCCCCAGAGTTACCATTCCTCAGCTATGCCAGCAGGTTGTGTTTTGCCAGTAGGTGGTAATTTTGAAATCTTGTTACATTATTATCTTCTCAATTATGCCAAGAAATGCCAGCAGTCAGAAGAAACGGTGGTTAGTATGATAATAGCTAATGCACTTTTAGGCATTCCAAAAATCCTTTATAAATCTAAGAAAGGAAATGACAGTTTTCCACAAGTATACATAAGAGCTCTCCAAGCACTACAAACCAGCCAACCTGTGGGAAGCAGTCAGACGGGTTTGGAATCAGTAATTGGCAAATACCAACTACTAACTTCAGTTCTTCAGTGTTTGTCAAAAATATTAACCATTGATTTGGTAATCAACATTAAGAGACAACCTCAGAAAGTTCGAGGTGAAGATTCAGAAGATGAACTATAACATCAGAATTTTTTTATTAATCAAACTTTTTTCTTTGAGTCAGGGTTTTGCTCTGTCACCCAGACTAGAGTGCAGTTGCATCATTATAGATCACTGTAACCTCAAACTCCTAGACTCAAGGGATCCTCCTGCCTCAGCCTCCCAAGTAGCTGAGGGTATAGGCATACTCCTCCATTTTCAACTAACTTTTCTATTTTTTTGTAGAGATGGGGGTCTTTGTAAGTCTTTATAAGAAGTACGCTAAAGCCACTAGGCCATTCAGATAGAAATACTAAATTATTTTATGGAATAAAACTAATGGGGAAATCCTTCAGGTGGGAGAAGTTAAGGTTTAGTTAAGTGTGTCCATTTCCCCTTTTAGGTCTCTGAGTCTCAGTTCTGTGTTAGTCTGCACAGGCTCAGGGGAGAGCATTTTTATATACAATAGCTCCTTTTTACCCTTCTGTATCTTTTTGCTCCAGCTCACCTTTTCTACCTTTATATATTTGGTTCATGGAATCATTTACTCTCAGGCTTGAATGGGGTCTTCAAATGCCCTCTTGGTTTAATTGTTTATAATGTAAATATTTGTTTTATTTATACTAATTTTTCCCTACTCATAATGTGTAAAGCAATAAAGAAATCTCAATTTTTTTTCAAAAAGTGTATAAATTAGGTTTTCTTTTATGTCCCCCTTGGTTTATTACCATTTTACTTGGAAAAACTTGAATACATTTTCACCATCCATCTGCCATTGAATAGATGTGACCAGAAATATGACTGTGCATTATGAACTCCTTTCTTCTTTGTACTTAGAAGTTAATACCAGAAAGGATATGAAATTCATACTTTGATTTTCTCCTGGTTCCTAAAAGCTTGTAAAGATACTTTATGTATTTCCTGGTTTTCCATGTATTTGTTGCATAGCCAGAATTCCCTGGTAACAAATTTGACAATTTTTATTTCTAATGTGAATTTACAAATATTCTTATTTTAATTGTAAAGCTTATAAATGCAGATAGTATGTGCCTCTAGTTATGGATAAGGCCAGTGTCTTCTACTTTTAGTAGTTCTGTATAACACACAAAATAGTGCTGTTTATTTCAAATATTCAGAAGTGCTTGCTGAATGAAAGAAGTGTTGTCTTTAATCTGTTCCTAAATTAGTGCTTCCAGTCTACTTATTCAAGACATTTGTATTTACTTGGGTTGGGATTAAGTTTAGGAAAACAGAAAGATAATATTTTACTTATAGTTGAGGAAGTAGTGACTATTAATGTATTTGAAAACTGTAACAGCCTAGCATGATCTTTGTATTACCTATAGTTCTGGGTTTGTTTGTTTGTTTGTTTGTTTTTTAAGATTTATGCTATGATACATTATTTCTGTGGAGAAAATAAACCGTTTCTTTTACTGAATTCATGGATGAATAAACCTACTTTAAAATTGCTGTATAATTTTTTTCTTTTGGTTTTTTTCCTATCCAGTCATTTTGTTCTATTTTGTTACTGTTCTTTTACTGCTGGTTTAAGCACTCCTCCATTACTAAAGGTATTCAGAGATTTTTCCAGTCACGCCCAATGCTTTGCATATGGTAAGCATTTTATACATTATAAGTAATTATAATGTATTTTATTGTGTATTTTTGGCACCTGGTCTAACATCTTGCACACAATAGTTATACAATGAATGTCTGTTGAGGACTTAGTCATCTGGTCCTCCATAGATGAGGTTATAATCATTTCTTCATATTTCCATAGGCAAAGGATCTGTTTTGGTGAGAAGCAGAATATGTAGAACAGATCTACACAAAGCAATCTTTTTTAAAGATTTTAATCTTTTTTTTTTTTTTTTGTAGAGACAGAGTCTCACTGTACCGCCCTCGGTAGAGTGCCGTGGCGTCACACGGCTCACAGCAACCTCCAGCTCCTGGGCTTACGCGATTCTCTTGCCTCAGCCTCCCGAGCAGCTGGGACTACAGGCGCCCGCCACAACGCCCGGCTATTTTTTGTTGCAGTTTGGCCGGGGCTGGGTTTGAACCCGCCACCCTCGGTATATGGGGCCGGCGCCCTACTCACTGAGCCACAGGTGCCGCCCAAAGATTTTAATCTTTTAATCTTAGTTAAAAGAAAAAAAAAAAGCCCTCAAACTAGGTGGTAAGTTATACTTAAGGATAACGTAAGTTATCCTTATTTACAGAGTAGCACTAGGGAGTTTACATCAGTGAGTTAGATAGAACACTTTTAAAGATATAATTACATTATGTGTGTACTCTCACCCTCAGCCACAAAGGATTTGAGGTGACCTGCAGTTAGAATAGACAAAAAAAATAGACTCGTGTTACAAAAAAACAAAACAAAACCACCAAACAAAAAAAAATCACAGACAAAAGTATGGTAAAATGTGAATGAAAATTAAAGCATCAAGACCAAAGAAAATGTGAAGACTATTTAAGGTTAAGCTCATGTTCCTATTTTGTACCGCTGCTTGATGAATAATCCAAAAACTTAGTGGATTTGGATCATTATATTACTTGGCATGGTTCTGGGGGGTGATGAGGCTTAAAGGGACAACTTCCTCTGTATTCTATTGGTTGAGCAATCATAGAGGTCAGCTGAGGTTCGAGGGAGGAGAACACAGGCCCTACCAACTCACTAGTCAGAGTGTCAATGTCACATTATAAGAAGAGCATGTGGGATGGGATATACTGAGGCAGTATCTTCAGAAAATAGAATTGGCTACACCATGGGAGAGAAAAAACAAATATGCATTAACTTCTGAGTTTTTTATTTTATGAAATTTCATGTCAGGCCTTCCACAAACATTTTCTCCAATAGTCTTTGATGAACCTTATTTTTTTTTCTTAATGGGCCCAGTGCAAGGCTTTTGTTGTTGAGACAGAGTCCTACCCTGTGCCCTGAGCAGAGTGCAGTGGTGTCATAGCTCACTGCAACCTCAGACTCAGGCTGCGGGCATCCTGGTGCTCCGGAAGCCACTGGGATTTCTGGCACTTGCCGTGGTGCCCGGCTGGGTTTTTCATTTTTTTAATGAGTCAGGGTCTCACTCTTCTCTTAGACAAGCCTCGAACTCTTGAGCTCAAACAGTTACCCTGCCTCAGCCTCCCACAATGCTGGGATTACAGGTGTGAGCCACTGTGCCCAGCTAGCCAGCCATTTTTATCTCTAAAACAATAGGCATTAAATAGTTGAACATTCTTGAACTGCTTTGACCAGAGAAGCTATTTAATCATATATGTAGTACAGGAATTGTCATGGTATACATGTTTTAGACTAAAAGAGAAGGGAAAAAGGATTTTAATTTGATCCTGAGGTTTTATCAGAAATTGCTCATCCCCACACAGGAGATTGTCGTTCCCTTTAACACGGCTCATCAGAGAAGACAACTGCAGCTCACACACCGTGTATGTGTGTGTATACAGTCGTTTATTGCAAGTGTGCAATAACAAAAGATTAGTAATCCCCTAACCTTAATGGATACACAAGCTAAAAGGCAAGGGGCCGTGATTTTACAGGGGGAAACATGGATTGGGAAGAGGTAGAATGTTTCTCATTACACTCTGCACACTTTGTTGTTTTGATTTTTGAACCAAGTGAATACTACCTATTTAAAAGTAAAGTTTTAAAAATGGACTAGAGCGAGCACAGATAGACTGCTCCCCAAATAGTAATGTGATCAGGCCTCTGATCTAAGGAAATGCAGAATTATTATGGAAGAAAGACTCTGTGAGACATACCACTACAGACCAGTGGAACTTTGACAGTAAAGGGGATACAGCCCCTACAAAGGGAATATTTCTTAGCTATACCTGGGTTAGGGTTTTCCTACCCATTCTGGAAATGTGAGATCATTCTTGCTTCACAGGCTGCAAAAGACAAGGGAGCAAAGGATGAGGGTCAGCAAGCAGTGTAGCCTTCACTTCCTCGGGGAATTTCCACCATCTCTGCTCTGGCTTCCCTTTACGCAGACTCGCCATCAGATTTTTGTGAGAATGCTGGTTATGTCTCTGTCTCGGGGGCTGACTCAAACCAACCTTGGGAATGTGATCGACTTACAATGAGAGCTGTCACGGAAACTAGAATACTCCAAGTCCCTATGACCAAGCTTTTAAGCCAGATAATAATCAGGTGCCTGCTCAGTAAGCGTGGAATCAGAGCAAGAGGAATGAAATGAACTGCACAATCCTCTGCTCCCTGGCACAGTCCTGGGCCTCTTCCCTACCTGCACTTCCTTCTTAAGAGATCCAAAAAAACAACAACAACCAAAAAAAGAGATCCTATCCAGTTCCATGGCTTGGATGCCACTAGCAGGTAATTCCAAATTTTTATTTCCAGCCAAGATGTCTTAATCTGGTTTCTCAACTCATTTGTCCAGCTACCAATCCTGTCTCCACTTGAATGTTCACCCTTAACATGTCCAAGATAGAGTTGCTATTTCTCATCCCCTACACCTGGCCCTTCCGCTGTTGTCCTACCTCAGTTAATGACATCACCAGTCTCCCACTTGCTCAGGACAAAAACCTAAGAGATGCATCCTTTTTTCTTCATGTCCCACAGCCCATCTATCAGCACATCCTGCTGAGTCTGCATGCTGAACAGACTTCAGATCCACCCATTTCCCACCATCGCCAGTCTAACCTGAACCACTTCCTCTCTCACCTGCATAGCCTTCCACTGGGCTGTTCACCCATCTCTAACAAAGGAGGGAAAACATCAATATACTTACATGAAATCAAGGGTTGCCAGGGAGTAGCGTTTGGGGGAATGGTTAACTAAGAAGGGATATGAGGAAACTTTGGGGGACGATGGACTGTTGTTTGTTTTGACTATGGTGCTGGTTATAAAACTGTATGTGCTTATCAAAACTTACAGAACTATTAAAGAGGGTAGATTTCACCATAAGTAAATGATGCCTCAATAAACTGGACTTTTAAAAAAAGATACTTTCATACAAGCACTTTAATGGAGGGGTACCATAACAGTGAATTTTTTCCTATGTTTTGGGTTTTCTATATCATCCTGCAGTATTAATTCCTGACCAGTTCGAAGTGGACTATGATAATGTGTTAAACCTACCTAGAGGTTTATCTGTGGCTAACAGTCAATGACAGTGAGTTGCATTTGTGTCTGTGTGTGTGTTTTGGTGGAGGGGATAAACACATACCAAAGTAAACAAAATTTAGTAGAGTTTTGGGAATTAAAACTGACATGTTCTCATAAAACTGCAGTCCCCAACCCCTGGACCACAAACTGGAACTGTTAGGGATCCGCCTGCACAGCAGGAGGTGAGCAGCTCAGGGGACAGTAAAGCTTTGTCTCTGTTTGCAGCCAGTCCCCATCATTTTGTCACCACCTGAGCTGTGCCTCCTGCCCAGTAGTTGCAGCTTTAGGTTCTCATAGGAGCAACAACCCTACTGCAACCTGCGTGTGTTAGGGATCTAGGTTGGGCGCCTCTTAGGAGTATCTAATGCCCCCATCCAGCCACCATCTGTGGCAAAACTGTCTTTCATGAAATCAGTCCCAAGTGCCAGAAAGCTTGGGGACCACCAGTGTAAGGTACAAAGGGAAGGAACGTTTTAGAGGTAATAAATCAAGTTATTTTAGAGTAAATACTATCTTTTTGGTTGCTCTATTTTTCTTCTGAAAAGATGTTGCTGAATAAATACAATTCTAAGATCAACAATGAAATTTAAAAATTACTCTTGTTGCAAAACCAATAACGCATATGAAGCAACACAGGTTTTCCTGGTTCAGAAGCTTATATAATGCCTGAGATATCATCCTTATCCAAGAGACTGACACCATTAAACTCCTGTGAAATTAAAGATCTGAGAACAACACTGTTCATGGCAGCATTGGGCTTAACTTTGAACAGCTGAGCTCTCGGGGTTTTCAATATGAGATGTTGTTAATGAAAATGTCATGGGTAGAATTCCATCATAGAAATTAATTCATTACAAAGCCATGGGAACAAACAGGCTACAACTGCAACAATACTGTGAATGGATCTCAAACAAAAGAAGCCAGGAACAAAAGCCAATACCATACGATTCCATCTATATAAAACAAAACCTGGTGAAACTAGTCACAGCGGTTACAAGTCAGTGCGGTAGTTCCCTTGCAGAGGACTTGGGGAGCTAGTGACCCAGAGAGCATGATACATATTTCTTGGGAAGGATGATTATATATATATATCTGGGAGCTGCTTACAGTTAGGTTCAGTCTCTGTTATCCATTGAGCTATATACGTGTGATATATACTTTTTTTTTTTTTTTTGAGACAGAGTCTGAAGCTGTCACCCTGGGTAGAGTGCCATGACATCACAGCTCACAGCAACCTCCAACTCTTGGGCTTAAGCAATTCTCTTGCCTCAGTTTTTCTATTTTTAGTAGAGACAGGGTCTCACTTTTGCTCTGGCTGGTCTCAAACTTGTGAGCTCAAGCTTTCCAGCTGCCTCGGCCTCCCAGAATGCTAGAATTACAGGTGTAAGCCGCCAGGCCAGGCCAATATATGTACTTTTATGTGTGTATGTTTTACTTCAAAAAAAAGTTTTTTAAAAATTAAAAGCCATGTGGGCTGCAGAAGGCCTGTGCCCTAAAAGAGAAATTGAGGACAGCAGCCCAGGCTTCACCACAGTCACAGATTCTATCACGAACGACGACCTCACACTCCACGCACTTGACCACAGCAGCCTACACTTCACCACAGTCACAGATTCTCTCATGAACGATGACCTCGCACTCCACGCACTTGACCACAGCAGCCCACACTTCACCACAGTCACAGATTCTCTCATGAAAGATGACCTCGCACTCCACGCACTTGACCACAGCAGCCCACACTTCACCACAGTCACAGATTCTCTCATGAAAGACGACCTCACACCACGCACTTGACCACAGCAGCCCACACTTCACCCCAGTCACAGATTCTCTCTGAAAGACGACCTCACACTCCGCGCACTTGACCACAGCAGCCCACACTTCACCACAGTCACAGATTCTCTCATGAAAGATGACCTCACACTCCGTGCACTTGACCACAGAACTGTCCTCTTACCTGAGAAGACCCCTCTCTTTTTTGTTTATTTTTTAAATTGCCAGATAAAATTGTATGTATTTCCATTGTGCTGTATTATGTTTTGGAGCATATATATATTTTGGAATGACTAGATCTAGGCAATTAACACGTGTATTACCTCACCTGTTACAATTTTTGTGATAAGAACACTTTAAATCCACTGTCAGCATTTTTCAAGCACACGATATATTATTAACTACAGTCAGCATTTTGTATTAGGTCTCTGAATTTATTCCTTCCATCAAACTGAAATTTTGTGTTCCTTGACCAACATCTCCCCAATTCCCCCACACCTCCCAATCCTGGTAACCACATTCTACTATCTACATCTATGAGATCACGTATAAGTAGATTCCACATTGAAGTGAGATCATGCAGGATTTGTCTACCTGTGCCTGGCTTGCTTCACTTAACACAACGTCCTCCACGTTCATCCATGTTGTAACAAATGACAGGATTTCCTCCTTTAATGGCTGAATAGTATTCCATTGTGAACATGTGCCATTGTGTTTATTTTTTCATTTGTTGATGTGCATTTAAGTTGATTCGTGTACTTGCTATTGTGAATAGTGCTTCAGTAATCATGGGAGTGCAGATATCTCTTTGACGTACTGATTTCATTTCGTTTGGATATATACCCAGTTGTGAGATTGCTGGATCATATGGCATTCTATTTTTAATTTTTTTGAAAGGCCTCCATACTGCTTTCCACAATGGCTGTACTTAATTACAATCTCACCAATTGTATACAAGTGTTTCCTTCTCTTCACATCCCTGCCAAAACTTGTTAACTTTTGTTTTTTGATAATAATCATTTAAACAGATGAAAGGCAATGTCTCATTTTGATTTTAATTTGCATTCCCTTAATAATCAGTGATGTTGAGCATTTCTTCATAAACTGTTGGATGTTTGTATGGAACCCTTCTCCCTGGTGGCTTCAGGAAGGGTTAAGGAGAAAGGGAACACCAAATCAAGCCAAGCAATCAACAAGGTGACATACATCATAGCCCAATCATCCTCATATTCTCATTACAAGATTTAGGATTTTATGCAATAAATTTCAGACATTGGTGTATGAAAATGTTTGAGCATAGCATTTCTGTTGGAAGATGGAAAATCTGTTGTTTTGTATTTCTCCTGTTCTCACTATTTATGTGCAAATTTATCAAGAACAAATTTATAGACGTGGTGACACCTATAATCCTAGCACTCTGGGAGGCCAACGATGGTGGATTGTTTGAGCTCACAAGTTCAAGACCAGCCTGAGCAAAAGAGAGACCCTATCTCCACTAAAAGTAGAAAAATTATCCTAGTGTTATGGCAGGTGCCTGTAGTCCCAACTACCTGGAAGGCTGAGGCAAGAGGATCTTTTGAACCCAACAGTTTGAGGTTGCTATGAGCAATGTTGACACCAAGGCACTCTACACAGGATGACAGAATAAGACTCTATCTCGAAAGAAAAGAACAATTTTATGCAAGTCCCTTTGCCAGAAGCTGTGAGGGATAAAAAGATGCATAAGACATAATCCTTGGGATCTCACAGGAATGTGAAAAGGTTAGCCGGAACTATGGAGCAGTGTGTGAAGGTGGAGTGGGGGAGCGCTAAGTAATCGCAGCTTTTGTCATGCGAGGTGGCAGCTTACTGTGGGCAGAGAAAGCTTAGCAAAGGGGAGCAAACTGGAGCTGGAATTTGAAGGAAAAGATTTAAAGGAATAAGGTAGACATGGAAATGTGCAGATAAATTTTGAGAGAGAGAAACAGCGTGAACAAAGATTCAGAGGGATCACTACACAAAGGAAATTTAACTGGAATTGCCTACGGCTCAGAGTCTGAGAAGACACACTTTAAAAAAGCAGTCCAGCAACTAAAAGTATAATAATTCAAATCTTTACTGAAATATTTACAAGACTGCCCACCGGAATCTAACCAATCATAATCCCCAAGCATCTTTTTTTTTTTTGAGACAGAGTCTTACTCTGTTGTAGTGGGTAGAGTGCCATGGCATCACAGCTCATAGCAACCTCAAACTCTTGGGCTCAAGAGATCCTCTTGCCTCAGCATCCCAAGAAGCTGGGACTACAGGCACCAGCCACACCTGGATAATTTTTCTACTTTTAGAAGAGACAGGGTCTTGCTTTTGCTCAGGCTGATGTCAAACTCCTGTGCTCAAGTGATCCACCTGCCTTGGCCTCCCAGAATGCTGGGATTACAGGTGTGAGCAACCACATCCAGCGGCAAGCATCATTTCTTAAAATATTCTTTTCATCATTCCTGAATGTCTGGTATTTAATATAACTAGACCAGAGGTTGTCAATGTTTTTTTTCTGTAAAGGGGCAGATATTTTAGTCTTTGCAGGTCAGACAGGTTGGGTTGCCCCACTCTACTCTGCATTTATAGCACAAAAGTAGCCACAAACAACATATTAATGATGGGTATGACAGAACTTCAGCAAAACGTTACTAGCAATAACAGGTGGCAAGTTGAATTTGGCTCACAGGCCATAGTTTGCTTATCCCTGAACAAGACTCATCCAGTATCCCACAAAGTCAACTCCTCCTCACAACCTAAGTGTGATCTTTTCTTTTTTCTTCTTCTTCTTTCCTTTTGCTTCTCTCTCATAATTAAATTTTATTCCTTATGCTGCCAGTTCCTGTTTTGCTTTAAGAATCCTGGTCAATGGGTAGAGAAAGGACGAACAGGAATTGCCAACATACTAGGGAACAACTGACTGTTTCTAACCAGGGAGAATGAGTCAACCTATGGAATATTTTAAGAAAATTAATCTGGCAGTCCTGAATTAATCTGCAGGATGAATTATAATGGGTATTAACAAAAAGCAAAGAGACAAATTAAGAGGTTATGGCAAAGAATGTATGGCAGTGGGTGTGGAGTCTAAACGAGAATGTCAGCTGGGAATGGAAGGAAAAGAGGGATGTGGGACAGAGTGTGACTCAAAGATTAGCTGGAATTGACACTAATTAGATGCAGGGGAGGAAGCAAGAGAGTCAAAGAAGTGAGTGAAAGATGACTGAGACACAGAGGCTGAGTAAGCAGGGAGTACTTGAATCATTTCTGTCTACTCTTTGAGTTGTCCTATTGCTGTAAATGTCAGTTCCTTGGATTTCTTCAGCCTTCTCTCCTCTCTACAATTTTCCTGGATGATGCTATCTAAATTCATGACTTTGACTGTGACTGCTGAGCTAATGATTTTGAAATCTGTTATATCTGGTCTCTGGTGAGCTGCAGACACATTTTTAAAACTCTCTAGCATTTCTAGGAAATATGAAGACACCAAGGCCCTTCACTCAGTGTCCAGTTGAGGTCTGATTTTTACAGTACTTTCGAGGTAATAAGTTAGCCTGTTACTGGTTTGTGGATGCAGACAGAAGAAACAAGACTCCCGGGCCAGAGACAAAGGTTCTCATTACTCACACAGAGCAAGCAGCATGGGTATCAGCGTGTTGACATCAGTTACCTTTATAGCCAAGTCCCAGGAGGATGAGATGGGGAGCCAGATGGAGGCCTGTGTGTGCACTGGACTGTGTTACAGGAAGGGGACATGGAGCTTGGAGAGCCTATGGGTTTAAAGCAAGCAGTGCACAATGCTGCTACTTGTCCTGGAAGGATTCCTTCAAGGCTGCTCATTGCAAAAGGAAGGTTGAAAAAGGACCCAGGGAAAGACTGGTCAAAATTTTGCTTTCTAGCATAATCAGCAAGATGTAGAGGAAGGCAAGAGACCCGTGGCAGACTGATCGGGTTACTCAGCAGGTCTAAATGATCCTTAAACCTGCTCTTCTCTTTCCAGACTTGGTGAAGAGCTAATCTTCTGCTCCAGTCACCCAAACTGGATGCTGGCAGATATCCCAGGATCCTCCCTGTCACTTACTCCCCTCATTCCATTAGCCAGTGTATTAGTTTCCTGTGACTGCTATAACAAATTATCCCAAAACGGAAGACTTACAACAATAGAAATGTATTCTCTCATAGGTATAACGCCCAGAAGTCTGAAATAAAGGGATTGGAGAACTGTACTGCCTCTGAAGGCTCTCAAGGCGAACCTGTCCCTTGGCTCTTCCAGCTTTTGGAGGCTCCAGGAGCCCTTTAGTTTGTAGCCACATCACTCCAATCTGTCACCATGATCAAATCACCTCCTTCTCCTCCCCTGTCAAATCTTCCTCTGTCTTTCTCTCTTGTAAGGATACTTGTCATTGGATTTAGGGCCCACCTGGATAATCAAGGCGAAACTCTCGAAAATCCCTATTTAATCACATTGCTTGCCATATAAGATGATAGTCACAGGTTAGGACACAGACATATCTTTTGGTAGCCAGTTGATGACAACCACCAAGTTCAGTAGAGTCATTTTTATACAATAAATAGACATTGAATTTAGGAGATATCTGCATAGAAGTCATGGTTTCTATGAAAATGGATGAGTCTCAGTTCAAGAAGAAGAGCCGAACACTTATGTAGGGAGCTAGGTGTTCTCACGGACTTAAAAAAAAATAATCACATAGTTCCTGCACTACATATAGAAGGTATTTTATCCCATTTTCACATGAGGAAACTCAGGCTCAGAGGACTGAGGAGGGGATGAGGGGAAGGAGGAGGACGATTGGCAGAAGGAGGGAGGGCGTGTGGCGGGATCTCACCTAACACGCACATGGTGAGGGTGTATAACACGCCCCCTGGGTAAGGGGCTCTTTTACAACTGGAACTTTACCCTGGAAGTGAGAACAATGTAATCTCAAAATTTGTACCCTTATATTAATTTGAAATAAAAAATAAAATAAAAAAACAGCAACAAAGATGTTGATAATAATGGTGGTGATGATGGATAAATAGACAATCAGGCACAGACAGACACACACAAGAAGCAGAGATATGATGGGGAGACAGAAATTGCTTAGCGTCTATGTGGCAAGCGCGTACCAAACTTCGTCTCATTTACACAAGCAATAAGCCCCATCCATGGGCTATGAAGTAACTATTAATAATTTACAGAAAACCAGACTCAGCAAGATGAAGTAACTTCACCACACAAGTGGCTGGTAATCAGCTATGCCAGATTCAGACCCAAGCTGAATGACTTTAAAGTTCATGCTGTTAGTCACTAACCTAAACGGTCACCTTCTAGTCCCTTTTAACATTAGTTATCAATATGTTCAAAACACACAGCTATAGAACAGAAACACAGGCTTGAGTCTCATCAATATCCCTTAGGCCCTTGGTTGGCAAGGATTCCACAGATAGAAGAAGCCTTATGTCTTCTTGGGCACAGAGGACTCGCTTTGCACCCTCACTGCCCCCCAGAGATTTCCCCTCCTGAAAAGTCAGATGGTGCACGGATGACGTGCAACCTTTGGTCACCCTTTGGATTTGCAGTTCAGTGCCATGAATTCCAGTCTGGGGAGTGAGGCGGCCCATGACAACCATCTGCTTTCCCGGTACGTTCTCTACGTGGGAGAGAGGCGGTGTGAGCTAATGAGGCGGTGTGAGAATCAGCACTGGGGAGAGGGAGAATCCGCTTCTCCTTTCGCCAGGAGAATGACGATGCAGGAAAAGGCGAAAGAAAGTTACTTCCTAGCCCATTCACGGGGCAGACGCAGAGGAGCTGCCGCTATCGGACAGGCCTGTTCTAACGCCAGCTCAGGGCCTCCGGTGACTCTTACCCTCTCTCCGGTGTGCCGTGCTGATGGTAACTAATTATTCCACGAGTTTTTGAGAGGATCAACTGAGATGATATACACGGAGCTCTGGGCACCATGCCTTATTAGCAAGTGGTGGTGTTCCATTTGGAATCAGTCACAGCTTATTCTTCCCTAGGAAGCCCTGAGCTGGTTTTGTGCAGTTCCGACTTGGACAGTGACAGGAGGCCTCTTTTGATGTCACTAGCAAAACTGCAAGGGACTAGCTCCTCACTCTCCATTCCCAGAGCACCCTGCTAATGCACCACAGGGAAGTGCAAGCAGAGGGACATTTTGATGGACAAGGAACAAGCAATGTGCTGGTGGGTGGAGTTTCTCTTCCAGGGACTCACTGTCACCAGATCTTGTCCTGTCAGCGATCCCTGCCCTTTCCTTTGCCAGCACTGAGGCTGGCAGGTTCAAACCTGGCCCAGGCCAGCTAAACAACAATGACAACTGCAACAAAAAATATATATTAATATATATAATATTATATATTATATAATTATATAATATATATATAATTATTATATAATAATATATATATAATTATTATATAATAATATATAATTGTATATATTTTAAATATAATTATAATTATATAATATATAATTGTATATATTTTAAATATAATTATAATTATATATAATTGTTTACATATAATTATATATTTTATATATAATTATATTATATATTATATATATTACAAATATATAATATAATATATATATAATATTTTATATATAAAATAAAATAACAGCACTGCAAGCTCTTTGGAGACTAGGAAAAGGCCCTCAGAAGACCAAACACGTTGAGGAAGAGCTGGAGAGAGAAAGTAGCAGAGTTATGTCGACCAAGCAAGCCTGGGACGTCTAGAGAAGCTTCACCTCCCAAGTCAACCTATGTACACACCATTTCTATTTTTTATCTGGTTCCTTGTTTTCTTATTGTTGATTTTTTAAAAAGTTCCTTGTACATTTTAGATATAAGTCTTCTATATATCTTTTGCAAATATTTTCTCCCAGACAGTGGCTTGTCTTTTTATTCTCTTAACAGTGTCTATGACAGAGCAGAAGTTTTAAATGTTAATAAAGTCTAATTTATCCATTTTTCTCTTTCGCAAATCATGCTGTTGGTGTTGCATCTAAAAACTCATCACCAAATCCAAGGACACAGGTTTTCTCCTGTGTTTTCTTTGAAAAGTTTTATAGCACTGTATCTTATAGTTAGGTCTGTGAGCCAATTTGACCAGTGTTTGTGGAATCTATTTCTCTCTCAGGAAGAAACAGTAGGAGAAGGAGCAGCAGCCGCGGGAATCGCCGCCCTCCGGGCCTCCTGAGAATGTTGGAGCGTGAATGCTTGGGACTTTATTTCACATAAGCACTTTAGATTTCATTAGCACTTACCTAAATTAATTATCTAATTAATCTCCAAGGATGATAACCAAGTGATTCTGTTTAAAAATTATCATTTATTAGCAGATTAGAAAGCTGATGAAGAGCTTTCCATGCATTTCCCCAGCAGAAATTCTACTTGCAAACCCTTCAGAGTCTCTACACTGAATAGTAAGAGAACCCAAACTCACTGCAGCACGTGGGGCCCACAGAGTCTTCCCAGTCCCCGTGAGACGGTCATAAAGTATCTAAAACCTCTCGAAGTTTCCATTTCTCGGTTGTCAATCAAAACACTAGAATTCCACCATGGTGCTTCTGCTGACATGACAAGGTGTTGAAGTCTTGATTGAAATGGAAATGATTAATTCTGGGAATGGTGATTGAATTGCATATTAAATTAATTTCAAATACATTATAATTAAACAAGAATATATTTATTATTTATTTGAGACAGAGTCTCGCTTTGTTGCCCTCTGTAGAGTGCTGTGACATCATAGTTCATAGCAACCTCAAACTCTTGGGCTTAAGTGATTCTCTTGCCTCAGCCTCCCAAGTAGCTGGGACTACATTCACCTACCACAATGCCTGGCTATTTTTTGTTGCAGTTGACATTGTTGTTTAGCTGGCCTGGGCCAGGTTTGAACCTGCCAGCCTCAGTGTATGTGGCTGGCACCGTGAGCACCGTGCTACAGATGCCAAGCCAAGAATACTTTTAAATCATAGAAGCTTGAACTATTATTTCTTACATAAGTGGTTTTGTTAGTGTTATGCCATAGTTGAGAACACAGGATCTGAAGCCAGATTGTAGGGTTTGAGTTCCACTGACTACCTGGGTGACTTTGGGCAAGTAACTTGCCTCAGTTTCCTGTTCCATAACATGAGCATCATGACAGTACCCGCAAGACAGGGTCATTTGGAGAATTGAATGAGTCAATATTTGTAAAAGCACTTAGCCTGGTTCCAGATACTTGGTAAGTGCCCAATAAATTTTCATCTCTATACTTTCCCTACAGGACTTTGAGAATTTACCATAACAAAAAGGGGACACGAATGTGTCACCACATTTCATTTCTGTCTCTATAGCCCTTAACTAGGTGAGAGGTGACCAAGGGTGCGGCAAACACACTGTCTTGCTCAAGTCCCTTCCTCTCTTCCTGAGCCCTCTTCTGGCCTTACCTCCCTGCCTCCCCATCACTCTGTCGCCCTCTAGTCTTACCCCCTCTTTTCCTTTCAGCTCCCTCTGCCTTTTTCCTCACCAGGCAGGGAAAGGAGGGACATTGCAATTGTCTAGATTTGCTTGTGGGAACTATTTTGTCTCATGAAGTATCAAAGGAAAGCGTCAGAGGAAAACAACCACCCCCAGAAGGCTCCAGGGCAGGGGCCCCACTCGGGTGTCTGCATCTCCCCCCACTTTCTGCACGTGTCCCTCTGTCTGCGCCCCTCTCCGCCTGTCTCTCTCTCTCTCAGCCCCTCACATTTTGTTTTGGCCCTCTCCTTGTCTCTGGGTCTGCATGTCTTTCTCTGTTTCTCTCTATGTCCCTCTACTGCTGTCTCTTAGGAGTGTGTGTCCCCCTGAAGATCCTCTGGGGGTGGAGGGAAGAAGGAAGAGAAAATCAGATCCTTCCTGCCTCCCCTGCATTGGAACACGGGTGAGAGGGCTGTTTTCTCAAAGTGGAGCATCTCCCAGTGGGCAGCTCTGTAGCTCTGGGCACGCAGGTCCCTCCTCAGAGCCCCTGAAGAGACATTAGCACCGTGTCTGTAAACAGGTGTCCACACTCCCTGCACCACGTATGGGAAACTCTGAGCAGCGCGTCGGAGCGGAGCAGGGTTGATCATTCCAATCAAGACAACGCACACAGAAGTTAACTGGGCGAGTGCTTAATGATACACATGGTTATGATTGTGCTGCGTGGTAATTAAACATAACTGGTGAGAGGCTCGTGGAAATGACTGTAATTAGTGTTACTTTTCCACAGCTAAGCCAAATTTCATTTCCCCTTGCTACATTGCTAATTTGCCAGCATCTGTAATCAGTGTCAGTGTTGATGATTTCTGATGTCACATACTGCTTCATCATCACATCCCCTGACGTACACAGATCCAGTGCAGACCCAGACATGGACACACACGCCTCCACACACACATACGCGTGCACACGAGAGCCCCCGCCCGCTCCGCTGACGGACAGGGACAGCCTGGATCCAGCGCCCTGCAATGTGGGTTCCCTCATCTCTGGCTCCACTTGCCCCTTCTTCAGGTTTCCTGTGCTCCGGTCCCCTTCTTTCCTGGCCCTGGAGCAACAGAGACCCCTTTAGAAAAGAGAAGAGGCAGGTTGCTCTGCAGCAGCGGTCATCTGAGTTCCCTTCTAATCCTAAAATTCTATTTTAAAAATAGTCATGGGAGAGTGAAGACATGAATATTTTTATGTGCTTTTATATAGTCCTAAAATACCTATATATAATACCTAATTTATATAATACCTAAAATACTTTTAGGTATTTTGTGTTTTATTATTTTCCTTCATAATTATCAACATCATCTTCATCATCACAAAACAACTGTAATTTTGGATTTTAACTTATATCAGACACAATGGCGTGAGTTTATATCATAAAATTTGAGGTACACATTATTGCCCATTTCCTAAATGAGAAATTGAGGCTTACTGAGGTTAACTATCTGCTCAGGGTCCCAAAGCTAGTAAGTGGGAAGCCAGGATTCCAATTCTGGGGATTTAGACTCTGAAGTCCATGATGGTAACAATTCCGTTCTTCTGGCATGGTGTGAATGATGAGGACAGATATTTCCTGTCCCCAGAGCCTAATCTTTTTCAAACCAGTAATTATGTTCATAGACTAGATCTGTTCTGGGGGTTTATTTTTGGTCAGGGAGAAGGGGTAAATGGGCACTGGATACTTGAAAAGGGTTTTGCTGCCAAAAAATGACGGGAGAAGAGAATGGAGAGGCACAGGGCTCCACAGTGTTGGGGGGAGCCAGGCTTGTTTGCCTTCCCTGGTACTCAGAGCAACCACAGTGATCATTCAATAAATTCTAAAGATTTCAGAAGAAGAAATGTGGGGAGCAAAGAGGCTTTCACCTCTGCTGGCTTCGTGTTCTGCACTCCTTAGACTCACAGTTCTCTGCCTCACTTTCCCATAAGCAGTATCCGCAACAGGCAGAGCTGAGCCTTTCATCTGGAAGGAGGGATGAAAGGGGGATGGAGCTGGGGCTGACCTGCTCACTCAGGGGCCAGACTGCTCTCTCCTGGTAAAGAGCAGCTCCTCCCCCTGCTCGAGCCTTGGGGTCTGACTGGGAACCCCTCTTCTTTCTCTGCCTTGACTACTTGACCCACAGTGAGTAGTCCAACCGATAAGCCTGCACTCCAGGTCAGATCAATCAAAGCCTTCCTAGGATCTGGCCTGAAGGTGGAGAAATGGCCTGTGTGGTCCTGAAACTGGCGAGTGTGAGACCCTGGAGAGCTGAAACCCTCCCGTGGGGTGGGGGCCTCCATGTCCCTGTCACTGCAGCTGTTCCTCCCTCAAAGCTTGCAAGTCACCTCAGCCCCTTGCTCTTCCTCCCACTTCTCTTGGTAAAATACAGATTGTCCAAATAATGACTGTTAATTGCTAAAAATAAATCATCCCTTTTCTGAGAAGCATCTTTGAACAAATATTCTTGCAACTAGCTGAACTTCAGCTGACCCTGCCTGCTAAAGCCCTATAAAAAATTCCACCCTCCTTCGCAAGTTAGAGCACTCCTTCTCATGCCAGCAGTATTGAAAAAAGCCTATGCTAATGGTGCTCTTGGTTTTTTCCACAAAGTGTATGCATTAAGAGATGCTGAGATGCTAGCAGCAGGTCTACAGCTTGTGGGGAAGGCAGACTGGGAGGATGAAATCAACATGCAAGTGGGTTACCGGAGAGGAAGAGAGAGGGAGAGAGAGAGAGAGAGAGGGAGAGAGAGGGAGAGAGAGGGAGATGGAGAGGGAGAGAGAGAGAGAGAGGGAGAGAGAGACTCACTGGTGTTCATTTCTCTACCCTGCTTCTCCAAGACCAGAATTTTTCTCTATTCTTCCCATTTTTTTGATTATATATGTGAACTAGTTAAAAATGTAGGGTTCAAAATAAAAGGATGACCACAGCAGTCTTCAAATTTGGCTATGCAAACATAAAATGCTTTTATAACATTGAGTATATTATACTGAAATAAACTCAAAGCTGGAGCCTCCATGTCCAGGAACAAGGGTAAACAGTATCTCACCCTTTCAAGTAGCTCTGTCAACTGTTTATTCCAGGTAAATAGTTGGCCAGAGACCCTGCGCTCTCCCTTCATTCAGTGCCACCCTCATGTCCAGGGACGAATTACGTTGCTGGAGAATCAGGGTTCTGAAAGATAAGAAAAAAGAAAAAAGAAGAAGAAGGAAAAGGCTGGGTGCATTGGTTCATGCCTGTCATCCCAGCACTCTGGGAGGCCAAGGCAGGTGGATCACTTGAGCTCAGGAGTTCAAGACCAGCCTAATCAAGAAAGAGACCCATATCTACTAAAAATAGAAAAACTAGCTAGGCGCTATGATGAGTGCCTATAATCCCACCTACTTGGGAGGCTGAGGCAGGAGTATCATTTGAGCCCAGGAGTTTGAGGTTGCTGTGAGCTATGACACTGCAGCACTCTATCCAGGATGAAAGAGTGAGACTCTGTCTCAAAAATAAATAAATAAATAAATAAAATAATACAAAAATAAAATGAACATATGTCAAAGATTTTTGTTTGTTATTTAACAAAGAAATCAGCAAGAAGTAAAAATTGGTTCAGAGGAGAATCCAAAGGAAAAAACACAAGTGTAAACAATCAGGAATAGTAGATTAATTTTGCCTATAGATGCAAAACTAGCCTCTTATATTGAATGGAAGTTGATGCACCTTCTTTGGACATAATTAATCTGTATTCCCAAGAGCAGGAATCAGTTCCATCACCAGCAACCTTCCACAAGTTAGCTTTGATCTCTACAGATGTACAAAGCCAAGGACAATGAAAGATACAAACCCCCGTTAGAATCAGGTAATTCTTCCTTCATTTGCACAGGAAAAAAAAAAGAAAAGAAAAGTAGAATCAGATAACCCTGAGAGGGTCCTGTCTCCAGAGATTTTGCCAAACATTCAATCTGTACAATTTGATCTTCTCTACAGGATCCACAAGCTTAAATAAATACTAGATTTGAATAACTGAGTTTTAGGAATTGCCTGCCAGATGTAACACTATACACTGCTTTCAAATCAAGAATAGTCCTCTATTTTCATACAGTTCCCCAATTCAATTCATGTCATTGTGCCAACACAATAACCATCTAAATTTCTTGTTCTCCCCCATGAATTTTAATTATGACAGGTTAGCTAAGCACACTGGGAAATCTCGTTAGAAGTCCTCAGCACCCCACCTTGAGATGCCCGTGCAGATGGAAATTTATCTCAAAAACAGGGGTTTCAGTAGGGGGAGGGAGTAAGTTTACAGATTTCAAAATCAGATAAAACAGAATATCTGAATATGGACTTGTAGCCCCAAATAAGAAAATTTGAAAATCATGAAGAAAACCCTTAAAAAAAAAGCACCCCTTAGCTGGGCACCTGTAGCTCAGTGACTAGGGCACCAGCCACATACACCGGAGCTGGCAGGTTGGAATCCAACCCAGGCCTGCCAAACAACAATGACAACTACATCCAAAAAATAGCCGGGTGTTGTGGTGGGCAACTGTAGTCCCAGCTACTTGGGAGGCTGAGGCAAGAGAATCGCTTAAGCCCAAGAGTTAGAGATTTTTGTGAGCTGTGACACCATGGCACTCTCCTCAGGGCAACAAAGTGAGACTCTGTTTCAAAAAACAAAACAAAAACAGCACCCCTATTATATGATCTCCTACCTGCCTCTTGGCTGTGTATACTTACTTTGGGGTGTTTCATCCCGACGTTTTGTATGAAGAAGTACAGTGTACACCATTCCTCAGGCAAGGGTTCAAAGAATAAAAGTACTCAAGGTCTGGTGTGTTCCTTCCTAGAGCTCACAGTGGCTCTTCTTGCTTCTTACTGGGAGAAAAGATGGTCAAATCAAGCAAATCAAACACCTCCCAGGCAAGTGGAGGATCAGCCGTGTAGAGCTTCCCCACTCACCGTCGTGAAAGAGGTAGGGACAGAAGCTGAGAGTCAGTAATTGCAAAGCCAAAGCTACATGAAGTTTCAGCACAGGCCCAGATGGAGGAACACCAGATAAAATTCTAGGTTGAGGGTTGGAAGGCTGAGAGCAGTCACATGGTTGCTTATGAACCAGGCCCAATTTATTTTGCATGGTCTGGGATGATCCTCTGTGGTTTAAATGCCAAAGATTGTTTTGTATTCAGTTGTACAGCACTAGGTTCTTCCATCCATTTCTTCATTCACACACAGTAATGCCTCATTCTGTTGGGCTTTGCCTTCGTGTGATTTTCCAACCCAGTATGGAGCAAATCTGTTGGTGCTGAGTTTCCAGTGGCAAGTGCTCACCTCACATCTCTGTATTGCATTTTTGTAATTCTTGAATATAAATGTGGTGTGTTTGTGTGTGTGTGAATGTTGTTTGTGTTTTGACTGCTTTGTCAACTGGACCTTCTCCATCTCTCTCCCTTTCCTCAGGCCTTCCTATTCCCTGAGATAAAACAATATTGAAATTATGCCAATTCGTAACCCTATAGTGGCCTCCAAGTGTTCAAGTGAGAGTCCCAAGTCTCTCACTTTAAATCAAAGGCTAGAAATGATTAAGCCTAGTGAAGAAGGCATGTCAAAAACTGAGATAGGCCAAAAGCTATGTGGGCCTCTTGTACCAAACAGCCAAGTTGTGAATACAAAAGAAAAATTCTTGAAGAAAATTAAAAGTGCTGGGTGCTGTGGCTCATGCCTGTAATCAATCCTAACACAACACTCTGGGAGGACCACATGCGAGGATTGCTTCAGCTCAGGAGTTCGAGACTAGCCTGAGCAAGAGTGAGACACTGTCTCTACTAAAATAGAAAATACCAGCCAGGCATTGTGGTGGATGCCTGTAGTCCCAGCTCCTTGGGAGGCTGAGGCAAGAGGATCACTTGAGCCCAAGAATTTGAGGTTGCTGTGAGCTGTGATGACACCATAGCACTCCATCCAGGGTGACAGAGTGAGACTCTATCTCAAAAAAAAAAAAAAAAGAAAAGAAAAGAAAAAAAAGAAAGAAAGAAAATAAAAGAAAAGGAAATTAGAAGTATTACTCTAGGCACCCATAGCACAGTGGTTATGGCACGGGCCACATACACCCAGGCTGGCGGGTTCCAACCCAGCCTGGGCCTGCTTAACAACAATGGCAACAACAACAACAACAACAACAACAATGGCAACAACAACGGGTGTTGTGGCAGGCGCTGGTAGTCCCAGCAACTTGGGAGGCTGAGGCAAGAGAATCGCTTAGGCCCAAGAGTTGGAGGTTGCTGTCAGCTGTGACGCCACGGCACTCTACCCAGGGCAACACAGTGGGACTCTGTCTAAAAAAAAGTATTACTCTAGTGACTATATGAATGATTAAAAAGAAAAAGTGAAGCAGGCTTACTCCTGATAAGGAGAAAATTTTGGTGGTCTAGATAGAGGATGAAACTGGCCATAACATACCCTTAAGCCAAAGCCTCTTTCAGAGCAAGACCCTAACTCTCTTTAATTCTATGAAGGCTGAGAGAGGTGAGGAAGCTGCAGAAGTTGGCTTATGAGGTTTAACAGAGGAAGCTCTCTCCGTAACATAAAAGTGCCAGTGAAGCAGCAAATGCTGATGGAGTAGCTGTAGCAAGTTATTTGGAAGCTCTAGCGAAGATCATTGATGAAGGTGACTACGCTAAACGATAGATTTTTAGTGGAGACAAAACAGCCTTACATTAGAAAATGATTCCAGGTTCGGCACCTGTAGCTTAGTGAGTAGCACGCCAGCCACAAGCACCGAGGCTGGCAGGTTCGAGTCCGGCCCGGGCCTGCTAGACAACAACAACTACAATAAAAACAAAAATAGCTTGGCATTGGCTGAGGCAAGAGAATTTGCTTAGGCCCAAGGCTTGGAGGTTGCTATGGGCTGTGATGCCACAGTACTCTACTGAGGGTGATATAGTGAGACTCTGTCTCAAAAAAAAAAAGAAGATGATTCCACATAGCACTTCATAGCTAAGAAGGAGAAATCAATGCCTGGCTTCAAAGCTTCAAAAGACAGACCCATCCTCTTGGTAGAGGTTAATATGGCTGGTGACTTTAAGTTGAAGGCAGTGCTCAGTGACCATTCCAAAAATCCCAAGGTAAAAATTACGTTAATTTGCTCTGTCTGTACTATATAAATGAAACAACAAAGCCTGGATCACAGCACATCTGTACAGCACTGGCTTGTTTGTTTGTTTGATTCTTTTCTTTTCTTTTTTTTTTTTTTAATAACAAATGAGTATGATCTCACTTTTTTCTCTCTTTTTAAAAATTTTTAAAATTTTTTTATTATTAAATCATAGCTGTGTACATTAACGCAATCATGGGGCACCATACACTGGTTTTATATACCATTTGACATATTTTCATCACTGGTTAACATAGCCTTCCTGGCATTTTCTTAGTTATGGTGTTAAGACATTTATATTCTACATTTAGTAAGTTTCACATGTACCCTTGTAAGATGCACCGCAAGTGTAATCCCACCAATCACCCTCCCTCCGCCCATCCTTCCTGCTCCCTTCCCTCCCTCTCCCCCTTCCCCATATTTTTAGGTTATAACTGAGTTATAGCTTTCATGTGAAAGATGTAAATTAGTTTCATAGTAGGGCTGAGTACATTGGATACTTTTTCTTCCATTCTTGAGATACTTTACTAAGAAGGTTGGTTGTTTCTAAGAGACAGTCTTGCTCTGTTACCCAGGCTGGTCTCAAACTCCTGGACTTAAGCAATCCTCCTGTCCCAGTTTCCAAAAGTACTGGTATTCCAGGTATGAGCCACCACCCCTGGCCCTGTTCACAGCATTTTTTACTGAATATTTTAAACCCATTGGTAAGAACTACTGCTCAAAAAATAAGATTCCTCTCAAAATATCACTTCTCATTGACAATGCACCTGGTCAGACGAGAGCTCTGCTGCGATGGAGACGTACAAGGAGAAGAATGCTGTCTTTATGCTTGTGAACATGACATCCATTCTGCAACCCATAGGTCAAAAATTAATTTCAACTTTCAGGTTTTACTCTATAAGAAGTACGTTTTGTAAGGCGGCTATAGCTGTTATAAATAGTGATTCCTCTGATGGATCTGGACACAGTAAATTGAAAACCTTCTAGAAACCAGGATTCAACATTCTAGATGCCATTAAGAGCATTTGTGATTCATGGGAAGGGTAAAAACAGCAACATTATCCGAAGTTTGGAAGAAGTTGCTTCCAACACTCATGGATGACTTTGAGGAGTTCAAGACTTCAGTGTAGGAAGTAACTGCAGATGTGGTGGAAAGAGCAAGAGAGCTAGAATTAGGAGTGGAGCCTGAAGATGGGGCCGAATTGCTGTGATCTCAAGATAAAATTCAAATAGTTGAAAAGTTGTTTATTATGGACGAGCAAAGAAAACGGTTTCTGAAGATGAAATTACTACTGGTTAAGTTGCTATGAACATTGTTGCAATGACAACAAAAAAATTAGAATATTACATAATTAGTTGATGAAGCAGTGGCCAGGTTTGAGAGGACTGACTCCAGTTTTGAAAGAAGTTCTACCTGGTAAAATGCTATCAGTGTTGCATGTTATAAAGCAATCTTTCATGAAAGCAAGAGTCGATCAGAGAAGCAAACTTACTTTACTGTTGTCTTATTTTTAGAAATTGTCACAGCTCCCCCACCCCTCCCAGCCTTCAGCAACTACCACCCTGATTAGTCAGCAGCCATCAACGCAGAGGCAAGATTCTCTACCTGCCTAGACACCGCAAGGGGCACAGGGGCTGGGGAGTGGGAAGAAATAATGCTAGAAGGTGCCAGAGTACACCTCTGTCAGCATGGCCATGCAGTTGGCTGAGATTCCCAGTGAAACGACGTGTCACTGGAGAACTTTGAACAGAAGAGTAATGTGATCTGATTTATATTTTACAAGGATCATTCCACCTGCTATGGGAAAAAGTGGAGGCTGGGGGACTCATCGGAGGCTACTGCAACAATCTAGGATGGAGACCCCGGGGGCTTGGCTGTGTGGCTGTTGCGGAGGTGGTGACAAGCCATCAGGATCCAGACCTATTTTGTTGGCAGAGCCAAAGGACTTGTGGAAGGAATGCATGTAAGATATGAAAAAGAAAGGGCCGTGCCTGTGGCTCAAAGGGGTAGGGTGCTGGCCCCATATACCGGAGGTGGCGGCTTCAAACCAGGCTCCGCCAAAAAAAAAAGATGTGAGAAAGAAAATGGGATCCGGGACAACTTCGAGGTTTGGTCCTGAGCCACTGGGAGGGTGGCATTGCCAGGGACAGAGCTGCATAGGGCTGGAGGAGGAGTGGGTTGGAGGTGGAGGGGGGTGGGAAGATTTAGTTCATTTGGAGATATGTCAGTGATGTAATGATGGAAAGTAGGTGATCGGCTGTACAAATCATGGGAGAGTTCAATTTGGAAGTCATTAGCATATGAGTGTTATTTAAAGCCATGGACTTAGATGAGATCACTAAGAAGAGAGTATAGTCAGGGAAGGGAGAGTGACCAAGTCCGGAGCTCTGGGTATTCAGTATTCACAGGTCGGGAAGGTGCAAGACAAAGGTGCTTGGGAGGAAGCAGCCAGTGACTAGGAGAGAACCAAAATGACCTGACGCCCCAAAGGGAAACTGAAGACAGCACCAAAGGAAGTAAGATGAGGACTCAGGATTGACTTCTGAGTTTAGCAGTTGGAAGGGCAGGGTAACAGCACTTTCAGTGGAGTTGTGCCATGAAAGCTTGTTTGAACTTGGTCCATAAGAAAATGAGGGGAGAGGAATTAGAGACAGAGACTAAAGATAGAGCTTGTGAAGTTTTGCTCAAAGGAGATGAGTTGCTGAGAGTGGATGTGGAGTTAAGGGAGCATTTCTTTTTTCTTTATTTATTTTAAAAAAGACCTAGGAAGATATGAAGTGTGATGGGACTAACCTGGTAGGAAGGGAGAGAGAGGGCCTGACGACAGCATCTGAGGGCCCGAGTGGACCCCTCACTGGACTCTGAGGTGTGCTCGGGTTGTTTATTTCAGCAGGAGGCAGGCCAGGCATGACAAACAGCCTTCTTGAAGATGAAAGTTCTCTTCTGATTTCCTCGGAGAATTAAGATTTCAAGTGAGAAGTTGTGAAGGAGAGGGGGGAGGTAGAAAATCATCTCATCAGTAGGAAAACAAGCTGACTAGGAAAGTGGTTCTCAAACTTATCAACATCACCTAGACCAGGTGTCCTCAAACTTTTTAAACAGGGGGCCAATTCACTGTCCCTCAGACCGTTGGAGGGCCGGACTATAGTTTAAAAAAAAAAAAACTATGAACAAATTCCTATGCACACTGCACATATCTAATTTTGAAGTAAAAAACGAAACAGGAACAAATACAATTCACACTTCTTCATGTGGCCCGCAGGCCACAGTTTGAGGACACCTGAACCAGGGATTGGCTGTTAATCTAATTCAGTGGGTCTGAGGGAGGGACTGAGAACTTGGTTTTCTTACAATCTCCTAGTGATACAGATGTTACTGCAACAGGAAACTCAGTTGGGGAACCACTGGAGTGGAACGTGAGAGATTACTGAGGAGCAGTAATGGCCATTGGGAGGTCAGTGTTCACGAGAACAATAAGGGTGGGTTTTTTCTCCAGCCACGCTCAGCTTCTCAGGTGCTGGCTCGAATAGGCCAAGCACTGGGTTTGACCAGAGTCGTGTTTTACCAGATAAAGAGGTAATGGAGGGCATTTATTATAATGGGTCACATCCTCAGACCCAGTTAAGGAGGAAAGTGAGCTGGACTGGGCCAAGGGTGCGACCCAGGGAGGGTGGCTGGGGTGGGACATCTAAGGAGATAAAGTCATGCAAGTGCTGACCCTGCTCTTACAGGTCCCCAACAGTGGGTGCCACCTTAGATGTCACACTCTAGACTCCACCTGTCTCCCCTGGTCCTAGCCCTGGACGTGAGGACATAAAGGGGATTTGAGGAGAGAGTAAAAAAAAAAAAAAGGATCAATAGATAAGAGATCCTTACTGAGTTGAAGAATTATTGATAATTGAGGTACCAGAGGAAATGACTCCAAAATATAGTAATTGGATGTTTAAAATTGTGGAGTAGATACAATTCTTGGCATTTAGAAAGTCTACACTTGTGTATAACCAAAGGAGTGGATGGCTGAGGAGTTGAGGACAGGGTCACTGGAGGAGATTTAAAGGGCCAGGATACTATTATAGAAGGATCATCTACATGGATATTAAAACCCTCCAAAACAATGGCAAGGGTTGAGGAGATAGAACTAGTAAACCTGTACCTAAAATTTTCCAAGAATGAGGGAGGGTAACTCAGGTTTTATAACTCAAACTTCTATGATTCCAAGGTATTCCCTCAGAATTCTGTCCCTGCTGGAGAAGTCCCAGTGTGACAGCTGAAACAGAATGCTTGCTTACTGGATCAGACATTTCCAAAGCCTGTCTCCTTCAAGAAGAATCTGCAATCTCCATCTAGGATACATTCAGTGTTCAGCTCATTCGTTGGGTGGTGTCTCAACGAAAGATTTAACATCCAGATGAAAAGCTGCTCCTGTTCCATGTTTAATGTTATCTGAAACAAAAGCAAGAATTCTCTCCCTGCCCTCCAGTGTCCATACTTTAATTTTTTAAAGATGATTAAGACATACGTAGTTGTAATACATAATTATAAAACCCTTAAATCAATGTGGGTTCTCTTGAGTTCATTTGCATAGAACCATGGCCACTACACCACACCATAGTTTTCTGTTGTCATTGAGCTAGCTCGTGGATTAGTTGTCCCTAATCCTGGAAAATTAGGAGATTCAGTAGTCCCAAGTACACACCATCTGCATTTTCTTCTTCATTCTTTCTCAATTTAATCCCTGCAGACTCACTTCTGATCATTCCCAGCTGTTACCTTTGATTCTGTTTTATAATGAAACAGTGCACATAGTCCTATTGGTGAAAATATTGTACCATGTGCCATGTCTTAGTACATCTCCCCCATCCTCAACTAGATCAGAAGCTCTATAAAGACAAGAGTCTGTGTCTCATTCATCTCTCAACACCCCAGTTCCTGAGTCATAGCAGGTACTCAGTGTTTGTGGAATGAATAACAATATGGTGGTGAAAATTACCCACCCTGCCAAGTTAACAAGTGGTGCTGGTATGAGCTCTTAATGCAGGACTGAGACAGCCATGAATGTCAGTGGCAGAATCAGAAGAATCAAGTGGAGAGATCATTCATGAACTTGAGACAGCCACGCCTGAAGAGGTTAGCAAGTTCACTCCCAGAATAGCTGAGTAGGAAATGCCGACATCTGAGGAAGCAACTGTGGGAGATGGATGCAATGGAAATGTCTTAAGACTGAATCTGAAAGAAGGAACAAACAGATGTTACTCTTGTTTCTGGACACTGGTTTCCTCAATTCCCTAGCCATTAAATTCCTGGAATATGGCTGCTGTTGACATATTTCCCCTTTCCCAGAACTTCTGAAAATATGTGAACTGTGGAATAGATACCATTACCAAGTAGTTATCTGGAGAAGAAATCAACCTTTGCAAAAAGCATGTAACAAAGATCAAGTCAACGTTTCCACTGTGGAAGCCAAAATTACTTAAACCCTGAAATATTATCTCTGAATATTCATCCAATTCCCACACCTGAATGAGTGGTCTGTATCATTCATGTCTCACAACCTGCCATTGTAGACATCATTTACATGTCTTTATAAGACCCTAGATACTGTGCTCATTGTTTATGGAGAGGTCTTTCCCATGTGCTTAGTTGCTGGAGTCATTTTGTAATTTGCTTCTCATAGTTCCTTGTTGCTTGAGGTTCTCTCAGATGGTTGATGCCAGAGAGTATAGACCTGCTTATTAAAAAAGGGGGCTAGATGCTCTTGGTGGCAAATAGCAAACTTCTTTATTTTTACCTGACCTATATAGCCAGTTCTGCATGTATACATTGTTAATCAATAATCACACAATCATAAGTATATTGTAAAAACAAATTAACCTTTCCCTGGAGTCTGCTAATCTACTGATCAATTAATACTCATTCTTCTAAACTTTCTATTATATTTAAAAATAGTAATCTTGGAAAACATGCTGTTAGCCATTTTCCCATAAACCGATAAGTCATAAGATCACTGTGGGGGAATGGGCTGACTGTTTGCCCGCACCCTTTAAGACCTCAAACAATCTAGCTAAACCACAGCCAGAGATTACTTAGACATGCCGATGACATGCCTGCATGCCTTGGTCCCCTGGACCTGTCTTTGAGCACGGGACTTTTACCTCCTACATGCTCAGAGCCCCCAAGGCCTTTTCTCTGAGCACGGGACTTTTAGCTCCAATAATGCTCAGGACCTTGCATGTGAAAGTCCCATTACCAATGGAAAAACACAACTTACAATTCCCAAAGAATATTTTCCTCTAGAAAATCTCTGATAGAGAATCTCTGATAAACATATTGGTTTCTGGTATCAGAGGCATAAAATACTTCTGCCTTAGAGTTACAGATATTTTGAGTTAGTAGGGGTCATTTGTTTTTATCTCCCAATGAATGAAGAATTTCCTAGAAGATGTCAATAATACTACTAATAATAACTATGTATTATGTGATTAGTGATGATGTTCATGCTGCACGCACAGTGCTGAGTGCCTTACAAAGACAATCTCACTGAATAATGGCTGCCATTTCTGTTTTGTTTGTTTGTTTTTTTTTTTGAAGCACAGTCTCAGTCAGTGCTCTGGGTAGAGTGCCATGGCATCATAGCTCACAGCACAGTCTCCTAGACTCAAGAGATCCACTTGCCTCAGTCTCCCGAGCAGCTAAGTCTACAGGCACCTGCCACAATCGCTGGCTAGTCTTTCTATTTTTAGTAGAGATGGGGATCTCACTCTTGCTCAGGCTGGTCTCCAACTCCTGAGCTAAGATGATCCCCCCGCCTCGGCCTCTCACAGTGCTAGGATTATAGGCATGAACCACTGCCCCAGCCTGGATTTTCTTTGCTTCAACAAAGTATGTTCATATCATTCATATCGTGAGCAAGCACATTTGAATTTTCTGTCTTCTTTTATTTATTTTGATAAAAATTCTCAATTACCAGATCATTCTGGTCTTACATAAAACGAAGTTTGTTACCATAAATGAGCAAGAAAACATCTCTGCTGGGGGAAGGGCTCCTTGTAGAGACATGTGGGTGTCCTCGTGTGGGGCTCCTAAGTCAAATAGCCAGGTCGCACACGCCTGGCTCCTTCAAACTCAGGCTGGGAGGTTAGTATATTGATCTCATTTCCCACATTTGTAAAATGGGGTTAATGACAGTAATGATCTCAGGAGGAGTTGTGAGATTAAAGAAGAAAAACCCACGCACAGTACTTGGTATACATCGTCCTCAATACCTTTTTTTTAATGATCCCTGGTTTGCATTCCTGGTATTAGGAATGTCTGAAAAAGTGCCCCTAATTCTCCAGAGAAGAATTTTTTAGAGAGTAGACATGTGCCTTGGCATCAAGCAGATGTGCGTGAGGGGTCAGGTGGTGGGGCACAGGATTCACCATGGCCTGGTCTAAAATTTTCATAGAATCATAGGTAAGAGTGACAAGGAGAAGGAGGAAAGAGAACATCCAGTTCTCACTTATCTGCCGTCGTTCCTGCGTTATTACCTTACCTGCTCTCACGGCAGGTATGATTCTTCCCATTGAATAAGGAACGGGGGCTCCAGGGAAGATGGAGAAATTGAAGCCCAGGGAAAGGCAAGATGGGCACAGGCCCAGGCCAGTGCAGGCAGTCTGGCGAGGTCCCCTCCTCCCTGAAAACGACCCCTACAATGTCACTATGAGAAAACTGGAGACCAAAAACACCAAACATCTTCCCTGGGGACTGGAATCCCAGTGCGTTCCTGGTTAAAATTTGCCTCCTCCCTCGTCCCCCACTCCACAAAAACAACAACTGAACAGAATTAAGGATTTCTCTGTCCTCACCTTCATTACTGTCACGTGTATACCTACTGCATAATGGTGTATTTAGTTTGTAATTTCTCACTGGCATGACCATCTTCCCACGACAATGTCCCTTGAAGGAGAGGATCAGGTCTTTCTGCTTTGCATCCCTGGAAGCCCAGTGCAAGTTTCTGCATACAGCAGCAGTTTATTACAGAATTAATTAACAGTTTGAAGTATCTGCATCTGCAGCACTGGTCCAGGCTGCCTGGGATTACCCCTGTCCTCCTTCCACCTCTTTCCCACCCTCTAGCCTCAGGGAAGCACCCAGACTCTCACCTTTAGAGCAGCAGACACAACACAAGCCTCCAAGATACACACAGCACTGAAGATTTGAGAACACCTTCCCCTGAGTTGTTGGTGGGTCTTGGAACAACTTAGAGAGAAGGAGAGAGAGAAGGTGGGAAGGAGAGAAGAAAGGAGTCTTTAATTCTAGGTCAGCTTTCACTTCTTAATAGGCAGCAAGAACTAGTAGATGCTGGTACAAATGAGGAGAGAAGGGAACCCTTTTTAGGGAGACTTTGTCACCCTTGGTAGAGTGCAGTGGCATCACAGCTCACAGCAACCTCCAACTCTTGGGCTTAAGCAATTCTCTTGCCTCAGCCTCCACAGGTGCCCACCAGAATGTCCAGTTTTTTTTTTGTTGTTGTTGTTGTTGCAGTTGTCATTGCTGTTTTAGGTGGCTGAGGCCGAGTTTGAACCTGCCACACTTGGTATATGAGGCTGGTTTCCTACCCACTGAGCCACAGGCGCTGCTGAAGGGAACATTTTTATACTATTGGTGGGATTGCAGAGTAATGTAACCTCTATGGAAAGAAGTATGGAGAATCCTCAAAGAGCTAAAAATTAGCATTCCCTTTGATCCTGTAATCCCATTACTAGGTATCTGCCCAGAAGAAAAAAAAAATCACTGGCGACACCTTAAGTGAGACTCCATCTCTAAAAAAAAAAAATGATTTTACCACAAGGACATGTGCACTAAAATGTTTATCACAGCTCAATTCACAATGGTCTAGATGTGGAATGAACCCAAGTGCCCATCTACACATGAATGGATTAATAAACTGTGGTGTTTGGATACCCCGGAATACTATTCAGCCTTTACAAAGATGGAGACTTTACATCTTTTGTATTAACTGAATGGAACTGGAGAACATTCTACATAGTAAAGTATCATAAAACTGGAAAAGCAAGTATCCAGTGTACTCAATACTAATATGAAACATTGGACAAACAAATACACACCCACACAAGAGAAAGACACAATCAAACTCAAGTGAGGGGAGGAGGAAGGAAAAAAGGGCAAGAAAGTAGGAGATTGGTTTACAACTATCTGTTCAATTTTAATTAAGTTAATACAAGTAAGATATATTTTTTTTTTTTGTGGTTTTTTGGCTGGGGCTGGGTTTGAACTCGCCACCTCCAGCATATGGGACCTGCGCCCTACTCCTTGAGCCACAGGCGCCGCCCTAAAAGTAAGATATTAATAGAGCCCAGAGAGTGGGAGAACTTTTTCACTTGAATTAAGTGTCTTGGGAGGTTGCCCAGGATGAAGAACGACCCTGAGGGAATGTGCTGGCAGGAAATCCCATCCATTCCTTGATCACACCTGCTAAACAGGTGATTCTTCATGTTTTTTTTTTTTTTTCATCTAATTGTTTGAGACCCTTTTAAGACTTATGAAAGAAACAGACTATCTTGCTGGAAATTGTGTGCTAGTACAGACGGGCACACACACAAAACACACGTGAAAATTGACTTTGAATTAGTAAACCCTAGACTTAAGATCAATCCCTAGTTGGGTCACCCATGTGCTGACCGTCTGCTTGTTATTTTCCCAGCCTCCCCAGCCCTGGCCAGGCAGGAACACACTTGGGCCCAAGTCTGGTAATAACTGAGGAAGGCAGAAACAAAGAAAAAAATGAAAGGAGCTGTCTTCCTATCCAGGTTGAAATCCCAAACACAGTTTTCCACAGAAGTATGCTTCTGAGTTGGATGACTTTTTAGAGTTTCATTAGGTCCCTATTTCTTGTACCCTGTAAGTTACTAGGCTGTGAACTCCGCAGGGGACAGAATCACTCTTTCTTTGAGAAAATGTTTTTAATTAGTTCCAACCAACCAGCTTCTGAATGAAACTTTGGAACTTAATAAGTTGGGTATTGAGTAAGCTTAGTACAACCTTTGCTCCATTTATAAAAGAGGGAAAAATATCTTATTAGCCCTAAATCGGGCTGCAAATCCAAAGATGGGAAAGGATGCATGGTATGAGAAAGCATTATTTTCTATTTTAAAAATTAAAATATGCATGCTCACAACATCAGGACTCAACTTTTTCAAGCTGCTTATGTTCTCTGTGGCCTCATCCATCTCCTCTGTGGTACTGGCAAGCTCCAGGGAGATGGCTACTTCTCCCAGCTGGTAAGAACCTTTATATAGATATAGATTTAAACACTTTATGGGGGCAAGACACGATTGCAAGAGGGACTTTACCTAACAATTGCAATCAGTGTAACCTGGCTTATTGTACTCTCAATGAATCCCCAACGAATAAAAAAAAAACAAAAACTTTTTTTCTGCAAGTCTGAATAACCAACTGTTTTAATGATCTAAAACCACCTAAGATGACAGTACTTTGGGTTTGCTTCTGATTCATAGTGTTCTATAGAAAGCACAAGCAAAAATAAATAATTTATGAATGATGTAGTACATTTATGATTTATTTACAGCCCAGAAGTCATACTCATTCAGGGAACATCAAAGCCCTATACCCTGGCCTGCCATTTAAAGTGTTTGGGGAAATAAAGGACAAGACAGAACACAATAGCTGTGCTGTAACTTTATATTTGGCAATAAATAAGAAACTTAAATATTTGCTGAGAAATAAATTGAACAATGATGAACATAAAAGGTGGCTTTGTGAAAACCAGAAATATTGAAAGATTAACTATTGATACCATGAAAGAAATTGCAGATGACCCTTGAACAACGATGCTCTCGTCAGGGGCACTGACACTGAGCTATTGAAAATCCATGTGCAACTTTTGACTCCCCCCAAATCTTAACTACAAATAGCCAACTTTTAACCTGAAGCCTTACCAATAGCATAGACAGTCAATTAACACATATTTTGTAAGTTAGATACATATGTATATATATGTGTGTGTTATGGAATGTATTCTTAAAGTGAGCTAGAGAAAAGAAAATATTAAGAAAATCATAAAGAATAGAAAATATATTTATATTCATTAGGTGGAAGTGGATCACCATAAAGGCCTCATCCTTGTCATCTTCAGGTTGGGACTCCATTTTTGATGACTCAGAAATTCAGTCATTTATCAATACTAATAAAAATTCCTAATAA
Source organism: Nycticebus coucang (assembly GCF_027406575.1). Taxonomy (NCBI): domain Eukaryota; kingdom Metazoa; phylum Chordata; class Mammalia; order Primates; family Lorisidae; genus Nycticebus; species Nycticebus coucang. The sequence goes on from NC_069782.1 coordinate 45,883,325, forward strand.
AATTAAGAATACTCAGAAATGAGTATTCTGAGTGACTTCTCAATGATGAGAAAGCTCGTTGTGAAAACAGGTTCACCATGGGTGGTTTGGGAGGTTCATTTCCATCAATTCTGCCTTTTCCATGAAGCCAGGCCAGTTACATCTCACTAGTGTCTTGGTCATTATTAAAGATAAAAACCAACATTAACACATTCTCATTCCAAGGGGGGATTCTCACATGTATAATGTCTTCCCTGTACCCTTTGTATGGATGGAAATAATCACTCTCCATTTAGTAAATGATCCTTAGCACGAATTTTACTTCTTTCCTTCCCTTCAAATACACTAATTCTTGTGGGAGTTTATCTTAATCAGTTCAGCCTGCTACAACAAATTCCCATAGAGTTGGTGCCATTTACTTCTCACTGCACTGGAGGTTGGAAGTCCAAAGTCGAGGTTTTAGGAAATTCAGTATCTGGTGAGGGTCCCCTGATTGCCAACGGCCACCTGATTGCTGTATCCTCCCATGACAGAGTGAGAGATCATCTCTCTGGTGTCTTTTCTTATCAGGGCACTAATCCCTTCCTGAGGGCTCCACCCTCATGACTCCATCTAAGCTTGATTACCTCCCAGAGATCCCATCTCCAAACACCATCGCATTTGATACCACATGAATTTGGCAGGGCCACAAACATTCAGTCCATAGCAGAATTAATTCCTAAGTTAAAAAAATACTGAATATCAGAAATGACTTTATAACAAAATCACAAGATACTATAGAGGATTAATTAGGAAAAATACCTACAGAGAAAGTTGTAACATGTTAACAGATTTACAGTGGACCCTTGAGCAACACGGGCTTGAACGTGTGGGTCCACACATGCAGACTGTCTTCTGCCTCTGCCTCCTCCAGACAGCAAGACCATCCCTTCCTCTGCATCTTCCTCCTCAGTCTACTCAACCTGAGGATGACAAGGATGAGGCCTTTATGGTGATCCACTTCCACCTAATGAATATAAATATATTTTCTGTTCTTTATGATTTTCTTAATATTTTCTTTTCTCTAAGTTAAAAAAAATTAAAGCACAACAACACCGAAATTATAAAAGAGACACAAAACACTCCATGGGCAAAGGCCAAGGGCAAGTTGGTGAGATCCATACTCCGAGCTGTGGTGACATTTGATGACATTCACTCCCTTCCTGCTGGCTTTGGTTGCCTCAGGGACCCAATAATTCTCAGGCTTTGCAAGAGGCATGCCAGTGTGTACAGGCAATCAGAGTAGCATTTCAGGTGACATGTGTAGCAGGACCCTTTGGTTATATCAAAGTTTGCTGTATTCAAGCCTGTGGGGGAGTGATATCCACACCAAGCAAGTGAGGTGTCTGCCGGGGCAGGTAGCAGGCCTCAGACCTCTCCAGAGGATCGTAAGTGAAGCCAAACGGGTTGCATCAAACAGGTTGTAAAATAAACGGTTCTTTCCCCCACTTTCCCTCCCATGAATTTTTGAGTTGGTTAATGTGACATTATTAGAAACTGTCTTACTTTCTCTCTTAGGACAAAGAAATAAAAAATGCAGATGATTTAAGAGTAAGAATGAAAGTCTTGCCAGAGAGGAAAACGGGGTCCTTTGGGATGTTACAGGCCCCGGCTGACCAGGAGAAAGCAAAGCAGACCCCAGGTCTCCGGAGCGGGGTGCGCAGGGCTCGTGGGGCCGAGGTGATGCCACCGCCCAGGCTGGTGTGGACCCCGCGGCCGACACACCCGCCACCAGCCGCGCACACGCCCAGATCAGCCAAACCCGCAGCCTGGATTATGACACTTCCCGGGAACTGGAACCTGTGAGTGAACAACATTAACAGCCAGCTTTGGACAGACTGGGTGCCCTTCTAACTGTCCTGCGAGTGAGTTCATCCACAACAGCGCGTCAGAGAGGGTTCCCCACCCCCACACCCGTGACCGGGCGCCAGCATTGCCACTGCGGGGGGCAGGAGGGGGCGCACGGGGACAGGGCTGTTTTCACGAAATCACCTTAGCTGAGAGGGGACCTTCGCCCAAGCCTCTTTCTGGTGAACTATCAGGGTCAGTCTCCTGTCACGCCCTGTAGTGACCCACAGGGCGACTCACCGGAAATAGGACTGAGCCTGGTCACAGAAGCCTGGGAGGTGGCGGAGATGGCTGAGAAAAACAGCTGACGGGGGCGGTTCAGGGCAAAGCGCTGGAGCTCCCCGGCCTGACAAACTCGGACAGAGCAGGGGACGTGGCCCGGGCTGGTGGAGCGCAGACACCAAATGGCAGGCACCCTGGCAAGGTGGTTTTAATGTGCACGTGAAGCACCCAGTTCGCTCCCTCTGGAGTGTCGTGTTGAGGAGGATCCCGAGGCTGTATGTATCTGTGCCTGATAGGTCAGGGGACCAAGGTTGGTGGCAATATCCACGCTGGACCAGAGATGGAAGCACCTGAGATTCATGCTTTGTTAGGGACTGCATTTGATGGAAGTGCGTCCTGGCACACGTCCCCCGTATACACCGGCTTGCAGCTACACACTGGCATTAAAGGCTCTGGATCTGGAAAAGCAGCTGGACCCTAAGCATGGAAGGCTTTTATGCGAGACTGAAGAATCTGGCCTTTGTTTTGTGGAATTTTGTGGTTCACTTGGTCAGAACAATAGTTCTAAAAATACCTAATGTCAATGCGTTCAGCAGAATTGACTTCGCTTGCGGGAGAAGCTAAGCAGCCCCCCTCACTTGTTTTATGCTCAGTTGGGTCTCATGGTTAAATTACCCGAATGTCTTTCAGTTTTCAGCCTTGTTTCAGGTTTTTGGCCTTTTTTTTAAATTAAGTAATTTATTTATTTATTTATTTTTTTGAGACAGAGTCTTACTCTGTGGCTCTGGGTAGAGTGCCACAGCAGCAGCCTCGCTCACAGCAACCTCAAACTCCTGGGTTCAAAACCCTCCTCCTGACTCAGCTTCCTAAGCAATTGGGACTGCAGGTACCGCTCACAACACACAGATAATTGTTTCTGTTTCTAGTAGAGGTGGGAGTCTCGCTCTTGCTCAGGGTGGTCTCGAACTCCTGAGCTTAATCAATCTTCTCACCTGGGCCTCCCAGAGTGCAAGGATTACAGGCATGAGCACTGTCCCTGGCCTAATAATGGATTGTGAGCTGGAAAGTGACATTATCAGATTTTTTAGGAAGATTTTTCTTACAGGGAGATGAAAGTAGCATGGGAGAAAGAAAAAAAAGTAGAAGTTGCAGTACTAGTTAGTTTTCTTATTAATTTGAGTTCTCTGTGGATTGTAGTTATCAGACCTTTGTCAGAAACATAACCTGCGAAAATCTTCTCCCATTCTGAAGGCTGTCTGTTTGCTTTACTTGCAGTGCCCTTAGCAGCGCAGAAGCTTTTTAGCTTGATCAGATCCCAGTAATATATTTTTGCTGTTGCTTCAATTGCCAGGGGGTCCTCCTCACAAAATATTTTATTATCCCAGGCCAATATCTTCAAGCATTTTCCTTGCACTCTTTTCTAGTATTTTTATAGTTTTATGTCTTAAGTTTAAATCTTTTATCCAGTGAAAATCAATTTTTGTTAGTGGTGAAAGGTGAAGGTCCAGTTTCAGTCTTCTACAGGTTGCTAGCCAGTTCTCCCAGCACCATTTGTCAACTAGGGAATCTTTTCCCCAGTGTATGTTGTTGTTAGGCTTATCAAAAAATCAAATGATAATATGGTTCTCCACTGGTTCTCTATTCTGTTCCATGTATCTACAGCTCTATTTTTGTGCCAGTACCATTTTTTTGTTTGTTTTTTTTTTTTAGAGACAAAGTCTCAGTTTGTCACCCTTGGTAGAGTGCCACGGCATCACAGCTCACAGCAACCTCCAGCTCTTGGGCTTAGGTGATTCTCTTGCCTCAGCCTCCTGAGTGGCTGGGACTACAGGCGCCCACCACAACACCCGGCTATTTTTTTGTTGCAGTTTGGCCAGGGCCAGGTTCAAACCCACCACACTCAGTATACGGGGCTGGTGCCCTACTCACTGAACCACAGGCACTGCCCCAGTATCACTGTTTTGATCACTATAGATTTATAGTATAATCCGAAGTCTGGTAGATTTGATTCCTCCTGATTTGTTTTTATTTCTAAGTAATGTATTGGCTATTTGAGGTTTTTTCTGATTCCATATAAAACGAAGTACTATTTTTTCAAGTTCTTTAAAGTATGAGATTAGTGCTTTGATAGGGATTACATTACATGTTTATTGCAGCCCAATTCACAATAGCCAAGTCATGAAAGCAGCCTAAATGCCCATCAACCCATGAATGGATAAGCAAATTGTGGTATATGCATACCATGGAGTACTATGGAGCCATAAAAAGAGGGAGACTTTACATCTTTTATGTTTACCTGGATGGAGCTGGAACATATTCTTCTTAGTAAAGTATCTCAAGAATGGGGAAAAAGTATCCAATGTACTCAATACTATTATGAAACCAATATATAAACACACATTCATATGAATGATAAAACACAAAGATTGTCCAGAAAGAAAGAGGGAAAGAGGAGGGAGGGTATTTGGTGGGATCTCACCTATTGTACACAATGCAAGGGTACATTTAAAAACAACTAAGAGTATATTATAAATGTCTTACCAGAAAAATAAGTAAGTGAGGTGACGGTTATGTTAGTTTGGTTTAAACGTTCCATATTGTGTATCAAATCATCACATTGTACCCCATAAATATATACAGTTATGATTTAATAAAAATTAAGTAAAAAAATAAAGAAGTACTAGTTAAGAGGTACAGGACTCTCCATGTGAGAGTTACACGTACCTAAACTAGAACTGTGGAAACAGAAAAGGGATAAGCTAAGCAGAAATAGTGATATCAAGGCTTAGCTTGGGTGTAGAGGACAGAGCAAAGAGAAACTTCCAAAATGATGTCAAAGACTGCTAGTCCTGATAACAGAAATAGGGAAGTGAAATAGAAGAATAAATTTAGGCCGGCATGAGGGGAGGTAGGAGATAGTAGATGAATTTTAGAACCCACTTGTTTTGCTGATGTTGCTACTATTACAGATGAACTCACAACACAGAATTTCCCTCAGAAAATCTGTGAGTTGGATATTGTTTCCTGTCCTAGCTTTCCCAAGACTAATGGAGGACATCCAATTAGGACAGCTGGGTGGGTTCAAGTTTAGTCTGTGGCTGTGGAGAAAAGTCCAATGGACTGGGATGGAATCTGTGTCCTTGACCAGAGGAGCAAAGGACTAGCTGGTAATCAGCTTCGGCCATTGCTGCTGTAAAATCTAATCAGACACTGGCTTCCTGTCCTCAGCCTCTTGCCAGCTGGATGGTCACCTTGCCTCACTGCCTGAGCCAGCTGCCGGTAAATGTCACACTGAACTTTCTCATCCCTTTTCTCTCTTTTCATCTCATCCGTCTTGATCAAGGCAGGGATTGATCAGGATGAGCGTGATGGAGTGGGGTAAGTCTGGCTAGGTCAGTAAGGCAGTGTGTGCACTGAAGACTTGTTGTGTGCCCTGCCTGCCCATCTGTGGTCTGAGTCCTGCTGTATGATGCCAAATGTGGCGTTTGCTAATAGTTGTCACTGCACATCTCCCTCTAACATTCTCTCATAGATATTTGATGGCAAGACCTATTCACATTTGTTGAGCCCTAGTTCAACTGTCTTATCAGTTAACCTAGTAGCTTACTATGAACTTCATTATTTCTCATGCTTCTGGGTTCACTGGGCTCCGGGGGAGGTCTCGCGGGACTCTCACGCTTCTGTGGGTTGACTGGGCTCAGGTGGAGATCTCGCGGGACTCTCATGCAGCCGTGGGGTTGACTGGGTTCAGGTGGAGATCTCGCGGGACTCTCACGCAGCCGTGGGGTTGACTGGGCTCTGGGGGAGGTCTCGCGGGACTCTCACGCAGCCGTCGGAGAGCATCCAAGATGCTTCGTTCACGCGTCTGGCCCCTTGGCAAGGACGGCTGAAATCTGGGCTCAGCCAGACTGGTGGTGACTGGGTCTCCTCCTCCCACCATGTGGTCTCAGGGTCTCCCCTTCACAGTGGCTGAATGTTTTACATGGCTCCCGGAATTTCCAAAGCACAAAAGCAGAAACCACCATACCTTCTGATGATGAAGGCTCTGGACAGACACATCACTTCTGTATTGTTGTTGGTTTGGGGGATCACAGAGCCTGCCTGGACTGGGAGTTAGGCAGGGACTACCTAAGCATGGGAATATTGGGAGGCACAGTTCACTAGGGGACGTCCAGTGACTTCCTACCTCTCTCAAGAGTAAAATCCTCTGAGGCCTTCTGTGAACTGCACCCCACACCCCTGACCTCAGCTCTCCCTACCCTCCCTTCTCTCTGGCTTTGCTGGCCCCTCTCTCTTTCCTTCTGTGGCCTGGAATAAGGTATTCAAGGAGGTGGTGCTAGAACCTGAGTAACCCTTGCCAGACATGTAGGAATCATTTAGGAAGACAAGCAATGATAAGGGAATCCCAAGAGAGGGAAGATCACTTAAGAGTGCTGAGGATTCAGAAAACTGCCAATTATGTAGTTAGAACATAGAGTAGCTATTGGTGTATGAGAAGGTCAGGCTGCAGAGATGAGGAGAGGCCGGATCATGAGGGAGATAGTACGCCAAGCCAAGGAATTTCAGTTTGGTTTCCTAAATGTTGGTTTCCAAATTTGCATTTTGGTAAGAGCATTTTGACAGTTTTGGGAAACACACTAGAAAGTGAATAGAGTAAAAAGCAGAGAGACCAATTAGGATTTTTTTTTTGTAGAGACAGAGTCTCACTTTATGGCCTTCGGTAGAGTGCCGGGGCCTCACACAGCTCACAGCAACCTCCAACTCCTGGGCTTAAGCGATTCTCTTGCCTCAGCCTCCCGAGGAGCTGGGACTACAGGCGCCCGCCACAACGCCCAGCTATTTTTTGGTGGCAGTTTGGCCGGGGCCGGGTTTAGAACCCACCACCCTCGGGGCCGGCGCCCCACCGACTGAGCCACAGGCGCCGCCCCAGGATGTTTTTTTTTTTTGAGACAGAGTCTCACTCTGTCCCCCTGGGTAGAGTGCTGTGGTTTCATCACAGCTCACAGCAACCTCAAAGTCTTGGCCTTGAGCGATCCTCTTGCCTCAGCCTCCCAAACAGCTGGGACTACATGCATGCATTGCCATGCTATACTAGTTTTGTTGTTTTGGAGTTTTTTTAAAAAAACTATTTTTAGTAGAGATGGGGTCTCTCTCTTGCTCTGGCTAGTCTCAAACTCCCTGAGCTCAAGCTGTCCATCTGCCTCAGCCTCCCAGAGTGCTAGGATTACAGGCATGAACCACCGCATCCGGCCTGATTAGGACGTTATTACCAACGATCATGATGAATGTCTTAGTAGCGCTGTCCCTGGGGTATGTGAGTACATGAGCAAATATTGGGGAGAGGGACATGTTTATGTAAGCAATTTGATTTGAAAAATTTCTCAAAATTTATGGGTGCATGAAAAATTATTAACTGCTAAAAATTTAGTAAAGGTTCACGTAATGGCGTTCTACCCAATCAGTGCTAAGAAAGATTCTTTGTAATGTCCAGGCCCTATCTGCTTCTGCCCAGGTCTAGGAACTATCCCTTCATGCTCTGCAATGTTAAACTTGCTGTTCCAGCTGGGTTTTATCTTCCATTGCAAGAAAAAAGTGTCACTGCAGTTACTGCTCACCCCACCGTCACTCTTTGCAAGCTATTTGTATAGAAATAGCACAGACCTTCTTTCTCTTGCAGTTGCCTAACACCAGTTATATTGTGCTGTAAACATCCTTACTCATGACGTGACATCATTCATCAGAAGGCGTGTGAATGATGGTTTCCAAAGACTCTCTCAGAGGTTGTCACAGTGCTTTACTGGTGATCCCCAACACGAGTCTCACCCAGGACATGCAGGAACATGTGAGCAATAATTCACTTTCTTCTCATATTAAATTTATTGCTCAGAATTATATACCATAAATGCAAAATGATTTGTTCCAGTCATCCTTCTCTTGAACTCTCTAGGCCTTTCTCTCATTGCATTTCTAGAATGTCATCTCTTTCAAGGTTGGGCACACTCCTGCCTTCTACACTGCCACCGGTAAGAGGAGAGGTGAGGAGCCTGTGGGCCTGGCAGGAAAAGGACAGTCTCCTTTGCTCAAGGAATATCAGTCCTCATCTGGCAGAGCTCACAACCAACCAGAGACAGCACAGTATCACCGTACCAATAGGAGGCAGGACAGGACCTTGATCAGAGGGCCTGTTGTCTTTGTGCAGCAAGAATCTCACAAGCTCTCAGGAGAGACAGGCCTGGTCACCCCTAGAGGACTCCCTGGTATGTGGTACAGAGCCTGCAAAAGTGTGGCATGACCACCCTGGGTGACAACAGCAAGGGGTTGGAGGCAGAGGACTCCTGATACCACTCTTAGTACCCTTAGCAACCAGAGATGACACTTCTGGGGAGTGAGGGCATCAATCAGCCAATGCACAGGTGCACACACGCTGCTCAAGTTCAGCCACAGGCCTGGGATTTTCAATAGCTTAAAGCCCTGAACATTTCTGTGTCTCTTGTCAGTGTCAACAACCCCAAATTGGAGTGTCAGCACCACCCTGACAGTCCAGTCTTGCACAATCTTGTGGAAAAAACAAAACACATTGTATAGTAGAAGAAATCTGCCAGTCAGGCTGACTTCTAAATCTGGGGCCTGACCCCAGAGCAACCCCATGGGGGCATGGCCCAGAGTTCCCTGAGGCAAATGATTGACTACCATGCCAGGTAGAGCTTCAGGGTGCATTCTGAAGCAGGGAAGGGACCAGGAGCAGTGTGGGCTGTGGTGCCCTGCCTGGATGGCACTGCAAGACCAGCCCGTGCCTGGCACTAGAGGGGACTTAGGAAATTTCAAGGAAAATCCTCTCAGACCCCCTCTGCCACAAGACTTTATATGGGTGCTCTGCTGGCCCCAGTCTGAGGGTGGTCCTGGCAGTTTGAAGGACTACACTGTTTCCCCGAAAATAAGACATTCTCCGAAAATAAGACCTACTCACAGGAAAGATAAGACATCCCCTGAAAATAAGACCTAGCGCATCTTTGGGAGCACACCTTAAAATAAGACACTGTCTTATTTTCAGGGAAACAGGGTAGTGGGTTAGAGAGCTGGATGTTGATTTAAGCCACTTGTAGAAGATGCTCAGGGAAATGATCCACAGTAAATGATTTCCAATCTCTCTCTGACTTAAACATATTTTAACGTATCTTAACAGTGACCACCAATACATAAAGTAGAAACTGAAGTGGAGGGTCAGTGTTCATAGCCTAGGCAATGGCACCAGTTCAGGACTCCAGGAGACCTCGGTCTCAAGGTGCTCCATGGGACACAGTTTGAAAACTGCACATCTCGAGAATGTGCATAGAGGCTCGTGGTGGAGATGGAGGCTGAATTCCCCCAGCTATCAGTACTGTGTTGCAGAGATTCAATTCTATGTCCCACATGGTATTTTCCAACCTGCTTTCAAAGTTTGCTGCAAAACTAGGCTAGTTTCTTAAACCTTTTTAGTTTCCTTTTAATCTCAGGAATCCAATTAAAATCTTAATTCTGCTCAGTTCTCCCCTTGCTTCCCACTACCGTCCACAAAAATTTAGAAAAGACCATAACAAAAATTTAGAAAAGAAAGTTCCTATTATTAATAAACAATTTGTAGTGATTCAAAAAAAGTTAAAAACAAAGAAAAGAAATACTAAAAGAAAAAAAATAGCCTATTCAAATCCGTAAAATCCAAAATGAATGGGAGTGACATGGGTCGGTAAGCGTGGTGAGCGTCTCACACCTGTGCTTGGACCTTTGTTGAAGACAGTGGCCGTGCAATTCCATTTAAGACCCATCTGGAAATTATTTACTTTCACTGGAAAATCATGTGATGGTTTTTAAGGAAATCCCATTACTAAATGGCTCCAGAAGGATTTCACTGATTTCTGGAGAACAATAATGTTCTTGTGCCTTGAACTGCAGTCATTGACCACAAAGGAGGGCAGCCTCAGTGTCCCTACTGCCAGGCATAAAAGGGCTGCTTTGAAATTCCTGCCAACTACTCAAAAGCATTTTCATTATTTCTGTGAAGCTTGACACTGGAATCTTTGAAAGGAGAAACAGTTGTGTCCCTCCACCAGGATAAAGCAGCTGAAATCGTGCATATTCTGTTATCCTACCACAATACCTGTCCTGAGGCTCCCCCAGGCTACAGGCTGTGAGCAAAAGAAGTGAGTCACTGAAGATGGAGAAAAGGAAACCCAGACAGGTGGCAATGATGTCAGCTCACCCCCACCTCTGAAGACAACAGGGACAACCGGGAGGAGTCTCTGTCTCAGAGGTGTGCAGGCAATGGCCTGGCTGAACACTGAGAGGACAGGAAGAGACCAGAGAGCCAGAGGGAGGACAGGGGCAGCTGAAGGGAGTTAATGAAAGAGCTTCTGTCTTCCTGTCACTTTTCAAGAACTTGCAGAGTGACCCCTGATGTTTTCAGTCTTATCAATTATTGAATCAGCCCCTCATTGCTCATCCATCAGGGCATGGCTCTTTGTCACCTCCTAAGTAGCCTCTTCCATCCTTTCACTCAGAATTCAGCTGTTTTACCTCCATGTGCTATAGAGTTAAACCTTTTCTTCACACTTAACACCTTACTGTGTGTTTTGGTCCTGGCAGATGTGAGTTCTGGCTTATTTACCTTTGACTCTTTGACAGCATCAATGCAGTATTTGACTTTTCTGGATTTTCTTTTCTCTTCTTCTTCTTTTTTTTTTTTTAATTTTTTGGCCAGGGCTGGGCTTGAACCTGCCACCTCCGGCATGTGGGGCTGGTGCCCTACTCCATCAAGCTACAGGTGTCGCCCTTCTTTTCTCTTCTTTTCTTTTCTTTTTTTTTTTTGAGACAGGGTCTCACTATGTTGCCCTCAGTAGAGTGCCATGACATCACAGCTCACAGGAACCTCAACTCTTGGGCTTAAGTGATTCACTTGCCTCAGCCTTCTGAGTAGCTGGGACTACAGGCACCACAACACCCAGCTATTTTTTGTTATAGTTGTCATTGTTGTTTTAGCTGACTCGGCCTGGGTTCGAACCTGCCAACTTTGGTGTATGTGGCTGGCACTGTAACCACTGTGCTACAAGCACCAAGCCTAACTTTTCTGGATTTTTCTAGACTTCAGATAGTAATTGAGAATTCCACATGCTTGATATATTTTTAAAAAACACGTTTATTGGACATTTTAATGATGTCTTTTGTAATGTACATATCTCTATCTTTTGACCACTTTTTCACTTGGCTTTTTCTTATTGATTTTTTATGGTTCTTTATATATTCTAGATAAGAATCCTTTGTTGGTCATAAATACCATAAATGTCTTTTCCCACTCCATGGCTTGCCTTTTCGTTCTCTTAATGGTGACTCTTGGTGAAAAGAAATTTCCAATTTTAGGTCTTAGGGGCAAGATGGCGGCCGAGTAACAGCTTCCTTGCATCTGGGCACTGTGAGTCTGGGGAGATAGGACTCCAGGCATCTCTGGCTGGTGGGATCTGCCTATCATCACCACTGAGAGGATACAGGGAGTCAGCGAGAGACTTCTGGACCCCAAGAGGAGGACTAAAACAGTGGAAAAATGGCAAGTGGTCGCGTGTGTTCAATCCGTCTAAACCTGCCCGCAACTGTAAGTTCGATAGCAGCAAGACTGCAAACCAGAAAGGCCTTACCTGTGAACTGTTTTGGTGTCTTTGGACTTGGCACTCAGTTGAACTGCCTTGGGGAGAGCCTGAGCGGGAGTGTGGAGAACTTTGGCGGTTGTCTAGGGCCCCAGTCTGAGCCGCTGAGCCAGACGGAGCTAATAGTGTTTGGCTGTGGGTCAAAGGGAGCCACTGTGAGCGATCTGCCCCGGCAAGCTCCGCCCTCAGGGTCGCAGAGCTAGAATCGGGTGGGAGCTGGTAACCCAGCGACCAAGTAGCCTAAGGGTGGGGTCTGAGCTGCCTTGCAGCCCTAACCCTCAGGGGCAGAATGAGACCGGTTTTGGCATACTGGTAAGTGGATAGCAACTTCAGCAGTGATTCCAGCGACAAGTACTTTCCTGGGAAAGCTTCTGCTCATCAAGTTTATAAGATCAAAGTGCCTTTTAAGTGGGCTGAAGAGAGATTTAGGGTGTCTACCTGCCGGGGTTTGAGAAATCAGCAGCCTCCAGTCGTATCAGAACTGTGATTAACATGTCATACCCCAGAAGACCACGTGTTGCCCAGACAATATTCAATAACATATACATACTGCTTGGTATTTGGTTGTGTTTTTTTTATTTTTTGTTTGGTTGGTTTTTTTTTGTTTATTTTGATGTTGTTGATGTTGTTTTGTTTTTAATTTCAATCTTTTCCATACAGATCCTTTTTCTTTCTCAATTTTTCTAGTTTAATTATAATTTCCCATTGCTGCCTTTTTCAATAACTAGAACTTCATTTTTGCTAGTGTTTCTACCGCTATTTGGTTTTCACCCAATTTTATCCTGTAAAGTTTTCTGTCTGCTTGTTTTGGTTTGATTTATAGCATTTTTGTCTTTCCTCTCTACTTGGTGGAGGTGGGGTACTGTGTCTGATCAGGTTAGCAAAGAGCTGCTGACCTCAAGGGAACCACCCAACTGGGCACCCCCAGAAGGTGGGTTTTTTTTAAGGTTGTGTCAAAGTACCCTAATGTACACCTATATTGCTCTGTCTCCCTCTTTCTGTGCCTCTCTTCTTTTTGTCAATATTCTTTTTACCCACCCCCTCTCCTTTCTCTATTTTTCTTTTTTTTCTTATCACTCAGTCCTCCTTTCTTTCATCCCTTTTTTGCTCTTCAACCTTCTCACCCTTCTTGTCCTCTAACCCTTAGTCCACAGGCACAAGAACTTAAAGAGCAAAAGGAAGTGAAAGGAAAATTAGGGCAAGGAAACAGATAAAAGAAATCACTCATGAGGAAGAATCAGCAGAAAACTCCAGGCAACATGAAGAACCAGTCCAGAACAACCCCGCCAAGGGACCATGAGGTAGCTACTGCAGAGGATTCCACCAATAAAGAAATGTTAGGAATGACAGAAAGGGAATTTAGAATACACATGTTGAAAACAATGAAAGAAATGATGGAAACAATGAAGGAAACTGCTAATAAAGTAGAAAATAACCAAAAGGAAATCCAAAAACAGAATCAAATTAGAGATGAACGATATGAAGCATATAAAAAGGATATAGCAGAGCTGAAGGAACTGAAACAGTCAATTAGGGAACTTAAAGATGCAATGGAAAGTATCAGCAACAGGTTAGACCATGCAGAAGAAAGAATTTCAGAGGTAGAAGACAAAGTTCTTGAGATAACTCAGATAGTAAAAGAGGCAGAAAAGAAGAGAGAGAAAGCAGAACGTTCACTGTCAGAATTATGGGACTTTATGAGGCATTCCAACATACGAGTTATAGGAATTCCAGAAGGAGAAGAAGAATGCCCCAGAGGAATGGAAGCCATACTAGAGAATATTATAAAAGAAAATTTCCCAAATATCACCAAAGATTCTGACACACTGCTTTCAGAGGGCTATCGGACCCCAGGTCGCCTCAACTCTAACCGAGCTTCTCCAAGACACATTGTGATGAACCTGTCCAAAGTCAAGACAAAAAAAAAGATTCTGCAAGCTGCCAGGAGTAAGTGCCAGTTAACCTACAGGGGCAAATCCATCAGAGTGACCGCAGACTTGTCTAATGAAACTTTCCAAGCAAGAAGACAATGGTCATCTACCTTTAATCTACTTAAACAGAACAATTTCCAGCCCAGAATTCTGTACCCTGCTAAGCTTAAAAATTGATGGAGAAATCAAATCATTTACGGATATACAAACATTGAGGAAATTCACCACAACAAGACCAGCTCTACAGGAAATACTTCAACCTGTTCTGCACACTGAACACCACAGTGGATCAGCAGCAAAGTAAGATCTCAGAAATTAAAGGACAGAACCTAACCTCCACACTGATGCAAAAGATAAAACTAAGCAATGGACTCTCACAAAATAAGACGAATAGAATACTACCACACTTATCAATTATCTCAATAAATGTTAATGGCTTGAATTCCCCACTGAAGAGACATAGATTGGCTGACTGGATTAAAAAACACAAGCCATCCATTTGCTGTCTGCAAGAAACACACCTGGCTTCAAAAGACAAATTAAAGCTCCGAGTCAAGGGTTGGAAGACAATTTTTCAGGCAAATGGAATTCAGAAGAAAAGAGGAGTTGCAATCTTATTTTCAGATACATGTGGATTTAAAGCAACTAAAGTCAAAAAAGACAAAGATGGTCACTTTATATTGGTCAAGGGAAAAATACAACAAGAAGACATTTCAATTCTAAATATTTATGCACCCAATTTAAATGCTCCCAGATTCTTGAAACAGACCTTACTCAGTCTGAGCAATATGATATCTGATAATACCATAATAACAGGGGACTTTAATACTCCTCTTACAGAGCTGGACAGATCCTCTAAACAGAAATTAAACAAAGATATGAGATTTAAATGAGATCCTAGAACAACTGTGCTTGATAGATGCATATAGAACACTCCACCCCAAAGATAAAGAATATACATTCTTCTCATCACCCCATGGAACATTCTCCAAAATTGATCATATCCTGGGACACAAAACAAATATCAACAGAATCAAAAGAATTGAAATTTTACCTTGTATCTTCTCAGACCATAAGGCACTAAAGGTGGAACTCAACTCTAACAAAAACACTCGACCCCACCCAAAGGCATGGAAATTAAACAATCTTCTGTTGAATAACAGATTGCTGCAGGAAGAAATAAAACAGGAAATCATTAACTTCCTTGAGCATAACAACAATGAAGACACAAGCTACCAAGACCTGTGGGATACTGCAAAAACAGTTTTGAGAGGAAAATTCATCGCTTTAGATGCCTACATTCGAAAAACAGAAAGAGAGCACATCAACAACCTCACAAGAGATCTTATGGAATTGGAAAAAGAAGAACAATCTAAGCCTAAACTCAGTAGGAGAAAAGAAATATCCAAAATCAAATCAGAGATCAATGAAATTGAAAACAAAAGAATCATTCAGAAAATTAATGAAACAAGGAGTTGGTTTTTTGAAAAAATAAATAAAATAGATAAACCATTGGCCAGACTAACGAGGAATAGAAAAGGAAAATCTCTAGTAACCTCAATCAGAAATGATAAAGGGGAAATAACAACTGATCCCACAGAGATACAAGAGATCATCTGTGAATACTATCAGAAACTCTATGCCCAGAAATTTGACAATGTGAAGGAAATGGATCAATATTTGGAATCACACCCTCTCCCTAGACTCAGCCAGGAAGAAATAGAGCTCCTGAACAGACCAATTTCAAGCTCTGAGATCAAAGAAACAATAAAAAATCTTCTAACCAAAAAATGCCCTGGTCCAGATGGCTTCACTCCAGAATTCTATCAAACCTTCAAGGAAGAGCTTATTCCTCTACCGCAGAAATTGTTCCAAAAAGTGGAGGAAGAAGGAATCTTCCCCAACACATTCTATGAAGCAAACATCACCCTGATACCAAAACCAGGAAAAGACCCAAACAAAAAGGAGAATGTCAGACCAATCTCACTCATGAATATAGATGCAAAAATTCTCAACAAAATCCTAGCCAATAGATTACAGCTTATCATCAAAAAAGTCATTCATCGTGATCAAGTAGGCTTCATCCCAGGGATGCAAGGCTGCTTTAACATATGCAAGTCCATAAACGTTATCCACCATATTAACAGAGGCAAAAATAAAGATCACATGATCCTCTCAATAGATGCAGAAAAAGCATTTGATAAAATCCTTTTCTAATTAGAACACTGAAGAGTATAGGCATAGGTGGCACATTTCTAAAACTGATTGAAGCTATCTATGACAAACCCACAGCCAATATTTTACTGAATGGAGTAAAACTGAAAACTTTTCCTCTTAGAACTGGAACCAGACAAGGTTGTCCTCTGTCACCTTTACTATTCAACATAGTGCTGGAAGTTCTAGCCAATACAATTAGGTAAGACAAGGAAATAAAAGGAATCCAAATGGGAGCAGAGGAGGTCAAAGTCTCCCTCTTTGCTGACGACATGATCTTATACTTAGAGAACCCCAAAGACTCAACCACAAGACTCCTAGAAGTCATCAAAAAATACAGTAATGTTTCAGGATATAAAATCAATGTCCACAAGTCAGTAGCCTTTGTATACACCAATAACAGTGAAGATGAGAAGCTAATTAAGGACACAACTCCCTTCACCATAGCTTCAAAGAAAATGAAATACCTAGGAATAAACCTAACGAAGGAGGTGAAGGAACTCTATAAAGAAAACTATGAAATCCTCAGAAAGGAAATAGCAGAGGATATTAACAAATGGAAGAACATACCATGCTCATGGCTTGGAAGAATCAACATTGTTAAAATGTCTATACTTTCCAAAGCAATCTACCTATTCAATGCCATTCCTATCAAAATACCAACATTGTACTTTCAAGATTTGGAGAAAATGATTCTGCATTTTGTATGGAACCGGAAAAAAACCCGTATAGCTAAGGCAGTTCTCTGTAACAAAAATAAAGCTGGGGGCATCAGCATACCAGATTTTAGTCTGTACTACAAAGCCATAGTGGTCAAGACAGCATGGTACTGGCACAAAAACAGAGACATAGACACTTGGAATCGAACTGAAAACCAAGAAATGAAACTAACATCTTACAACCACCTAATCTTCGATAAACCAAACAAGAACATACCTTGGGGGAAAGACTCCCTATTCAATAAATGGTTTTGGGAGAACTGGATGTCTACATGTAAAAGACTGAAACTGGACCCACACCTTTCCCCACTCACAAAAATTGATTCAAGATGGATAAAGGACTTAAATTTAAGGCATGAAACAATAAAAATCCTCCAAGAAAGCATAGGAAAAACACTGGAAGATATTGGCCTGGGGAAAGACTTCATGAAGAAGACTGCCATGGCAATTGCAGCAACAACAAAAATAAACAAATGGGACTTCATTAAACTG
Source organism: Nycticebus coucang (assembly GCF_027406575.1). NCBI lineage: Eukaryota > Metazoa > Chordata > Mammalia > Primates > Lorisidae > Nycticebus > Nycticebus coucang. The sequence goes on from NC_069782.1 coordinate 45,900,440, forward strand.
AAAAGCTTCTGTACAGCTAAGGAGACAATAACCAAAGCAAAGAGACAACCTACACAATGGGAAAGGATATTTGCATATTTTCAATCAGACAAAAGCTTGATTACTAGGATCTATAGAGAACTCAAATTAATCCACATGAAAAAAGCCAACAATCCCATATATGAATGGGCAAGAGACATGAATAGAACTTTCTCTAAAGACGACAGACGAATGACTAACAAACACATGAAAAAATGTTCATCATCTCTATATATTAGAGAAATGCAAATCAAAACAACCCTGAGATATCATCTAACCCCAGTGAGAATGGCCCACATCACAAAATCTCAAAACTGCAGATGCTGGCGTGGATGTGGAGAGAAGGGAACACTTTTACACTGCTGGTGGGACTGCAAACTAGTACAACCTTTCTGGAAGGAAGTATGGAGAAACCTCAAAGCACTCAAGCTAGACCTCCCATTTGATCCTGCAATCCCATTACTGGGCATCTACCCAGAAGGAAAGAAATCCTTTTATCATAAGGACACTTGTACTAGACTGTTTATTGCAGCTCAATTTACAATCGCCAAAATGTGGAAACAGCCTAAATGCCCACCAACCCAGGAATGGATTAACAAGCTGTGGTATATGTATACCATGGAATACTATTCAGCCATTAAAAAAAAATGGAGACTTTACATCCTTCGTATTAACCTGGATGGAAGTGGAAGACATTATTCTTAGTAAAGCATCACAAGAATGGAGAAGCATGAATCCTATGTACTCAATCTTGATATGAGGACAATTAATGACAATTAAGGTTATTGGGGGGAAGCAGAAAGAGGGACGGAGGGAGGGGGGTGGGGCCTTGGTGTGTGTCACACTTTATGGGGGCAAGACATGATTGCAAGAGGGACTTTACCTAACAATTGCAATCAGTGTAACCTGGCTTATTGTACCCTCAATGAATCCCCAACAATAAAAAAAAAATAAATAAAAAATAAAATAAGACTCACACTGAGCCTTATATTTGAAGATAGACTGGATTTTGTATTTTTTATCTAAATGTTGTCAAGCTTACATCTTAAAAGGTCATCAGAATTTTCTTGGCAGAAAACTTATATTTGGATATGATGTGATTATTTTCTGAAATTAAATATGCATTTTCTACTGACAAAAAGAAAAAAAAGAAATTTCCAATTTTATCAAGACCAATCTATCATTTTGTTGATGGCTGATGTTCTTGGTATCCTAAGAAATCTTTGCCTAGCTTCAAATCATAAAGGTATTCTCCTAAATTTTTTTGTAAAAGAATTTATTTTCCCTTTCACATTTAGATAAATGAAAAAGTGATCAGCTCTTTTTGGAGGCAGCTGTGTAAATATCCATGGCTCTCACGGACACCATCAACCAACAATAATTCCCTGTGTGAGCTCTCAAGCACTTGCCTCTGACACCTTGAAAGAGCATGCTAGTCGAAAAAGTTGGTATCATTTTCCTGCACCTACTTACCTCCTCTTGGAACAAAGGGCTGGATTAAAAAGGGCAGAAACAACATGATAGTTCAAAAAAACTTTGGTATCAAACAGGCAGGCTTAAATTCTAGTCCTATTTTTTAGTTGTTTATGTCCTAAGACAAGGCATTTAATTGGTTTCAGTCTTGGTTTCCTGATCTGGTAAATAAGCATAATACTAGCTAAGCTTTCAGAATTTTTGGCATGCACCAGACTTAATGCCAAGAGCTTCACTGCAGGGTCTAATTTAATCCTCAAAATGACTCTATTATGAATGACGGATTAGTATTATATCTTCTTCACAACTCACAAGCAAGGGGGACCACACATCCTGGTGAATCCAGGGCGCAAGCCCCAGGTAGGCTGCCCCCAGGACTTAACATATGTAAACACTATGTATGTTTCCTTCCTATAAAATCATCAAAAGCACTGTAATGACAGTAAAATGAGATAAGCCTATTAAGTGCTTAATAAATATTAGGGTTCGTGAATGCAGTGACAATCAAATAACTAATTTCTATTATTCTCATCCACAGCCTTTGAATGTTAGAGCTAGAGTCCTTACCTTCTTCAGGTAACAACATAGGAATTCTTTAGAGTTACTGGTAACAAAATCATGAAAGTCCTATGCTGGTACGATTGAGGTTAGAAATACTTATTGATTGCACAACCAGTATTATAATCGTAGTTAATCAATTACTTTTTCTCACTCCATTCTTTCCTACCCCCCTTCCTTCTTTCTTTCATTCAGGAAATATTTATTGAGTGTTCACTATGTGCACACCATGCTCTAGGAATTGGTAATAACAGCAGTGAACACAACAGTCAAATTCTCTGCCCTTCATGTCTGTAATCCTAGCACTTTGGGAGGCCAAGGCGGGTGGATTGCCCGAGCTCACGGGTTCAAGACCAGCCTGAGCAAGAGTGAGACCCTGTCTCTAAAAAGTTAGCTGGGCATTGTAGTGGGTGCCTGTAGTCCCAGCTACTCGGGTGGGTGAGGCAAGAGCATCACTTGAGTCCAAGAGTTTGAGGTTGCTGTGAGTTATGATGTCATGACATTCTACCCACAGCGACAAAGTGAGACTCTGTCTCAAAAAAAAAAAAAAAAAAAAAAATTCTTTACCCTAGAGAGCTTTCCTTATAGTTTCATTGCCTGGTCTATACAATAAACAAACAAACTGGTAACTATGTAACATTTAATAAGAGCTATGAAGATAAATACAAATTAAAAGAGTAAAGAGTAGGAACATGGGGAGGAGGATTCATTTATGGATAAGTAGGTCAGGGAAAGCCTCTGTATTGAGGTGACATTTGGTTAGACACCAAAAGAAGTGAGGAGGGAAAATCATAAGGATATGTGGTGACAGGTTGCCAGGAGAGGGAGCAGTAGTTTCAGAGGCCCTAAGTGGAGATGTAATAGAAATATTCAAGGAACTGCAAGGAGGCCAGTTTGGAGCAGAGTGAGCAGGTATCGAGAAAGGTTGAATTTCTAACTACTGTCATGAGATAGTTGACAAAAGAGTACTATGGGTAACTGGTAATAGAACTTCAGGAGCTTCCAGTGAGACTTGAGAATAGGTCTGGTTCTGAACACATGTCAAAATGTGCATTCTCCTAGACAAATTCAGAGCATTTCATCAAGAAGGCTCAAGTGATGCTAGTGAAGACAAATCTAGGTCAAAAGGATGTAGCCCATAAAAGGTGATGAGGGTTGATGGAATAACATCAATATGGGCATTCCACAATGCAAAATGATTAGATTTCAGGTCTGGACTCTTCCAAAAATAACACAGACAAATACATCAGGTCAAGATTTTAATTCTGAGAGTAAGATGAGAATAAGTATTTTGTGACTCAGAATAAGAATAAGTATTCTCTTTGAAGGTTAACTTGTACTGCAGGGCACATGCTGGGTCTGATATGTCTGCCAGTGCCATGGTCTTCAATGTCCTTCATTTCACTTCCCAAAGTAGAGATGGAAACACAAGTGAAGAGAAAGTTGGGATTTATTTGGATCTCATGTTTTCAAATGCAGCATAGACAGCCCTTCCTGGCTCAGTCTGCCATAGCCCAAGGTTAGGGGGATTATGTTTTTCTCCAAGGCAGTAAGTAAACATCCTTTACACTGTATTCTGAGGTAAGGGATAACTGTGATTATAAAAAGTCATCTTCTATTTTAATTTATTCAATTCAAACATCTGCTCATAAACCATACACTAGGTTGGCCATGAGCAGCTCAGAGTTCCAATCTCCTACCTCTGCTCTTCTCTCAACAGCAGAATCAAGGGCAAGAAGAGTGACCAAGCCAGGTGTCCGGGAAGTACAATCTTAGTGGAGGAGAAAGATGTTCTACTGACACTGACTTTTTGGGCACTTTTCTTTCTCAGAGGCCAAATTAGATGGCCTGCGTGTTAAGTCTATTGGATAATGGGTCAAAGACAAAAATCAGGGATGCTGTTGACCAGGAGATGTGCACAGCTACTCCCGCCCCTGCTACATGCCCTCATTTCACTCCCAACTGGGAGGAGTGGCCATGATGTGGGCTCCTGGATGCCTTTTCTTTTGTAAGGTCAGAGCCTGAGACTAAGAGGCAGCCTCATCTAGACAAAATGAATTAATCAAGTTGCTTGTGGTCTACATCAGGTCACAAGAATCTGCAATGGGGCTTGGGCCAGAACCCAATGAAATAGCACATGCTTCTTTGCCCAATATCATTTTCTGTGATTATATGTTGTTCAGGACAGAACTCAGGTGTGCAGAGCCACTTGGCCATCAATCCCTCTGTCTCCTTATGTTCCTAACACCTAGCAAAGATTCGGTTGATCCAGGAGATATATTTACGGGGGACCAACATTTGGGGAGTAGAGGTCCTAAGAGAGTGCGAAAAGCTCTTGTAGGATTTGTTATTAGTAGTAGAAGAGATTCCTTTTGGGTACCAGCTTGTTCAGGACTTAAAGTGACATGCCAGCAAGGAGTTGTGAGGAGGCAGAGCAAGCTCATTGGTCAGCTCTGCCTGATGGCTCTGGAGACTCAAATGGCTGCTTGTCTGGAAACTCAGCCAAGGAAGTCAAGCCAGGAGGATGAGATCACTGTCGCCTTATTAATGTCCTACATGTAACAAAAGTGGGTGGCAAGAAGAGCTCTCTTTCCAGAGAACAATCTGTCTTAATGCTTAGCCAAGCAAGGACAAGTACACGCAGAGATGTGAGACAGTTCAGCAAAAGGCAGGTACGGGTTCATAATCCTTTCTCTGCAATTACAAAATCCAAAAAGCTTTGAGCAACAGAAGCCTTTTTGTTAGTGTGGAAACAAAATTCATGGGATGGAGAAAACAATTCTGACTAGTATCTCAGAGAGCTCCTCCCTAGCACTACCATCTGCTGTGAGCATTTCTGTTATTTTGAAATTTGAGCTTCCTTTCACTCTTTCAAAAGAGCTAAAGCTGCCCTCAGAGGTAACCATGAAGAGAACAAAAGGAAGAAAAAGGAGTGTCTGTTGCAATCAAGGATATGGTAAGGAAAGTTATTATAGAAGAATGATCCCAGTGTCTATCTTGAAAAATAGAGTAGCAGAATCAAAACAATTTACAGGGTGTCCATAAAGTTCATGTGCAATTTAAATTTAGTTTATATTTTAAATTGTTTATATTTTTAATAGTTTATATTTAAAAAACAGAATGGCAAATTGTGGAAGATTTCCTATGTAGTGATGACCAAGAACTAATAAAAACTAGGAAAATATTGCAAAGAGCAAAGAACGCAGATGACAAAGATGTGTTGTTTAAATGGATTTGACAAAGAAGTGAACACTTAACTGTCAGTTTCTTAGTCATAAAGCAAGCTATAATGTGTTACACAAATTGAACATTGAGAACTGTGTGAAAAGAGTTTAATGATTCATGTTGTGATTGCAGGGGCTGGTAAATCCAAAATCTATTAGGGTAAGTCCACAGGTTGAAAACTCTGGCAGGATTTCTATGTACTAGTCTTAAGGCAGAATTCCTTCTTCTCCAAAACATCTTAGATTTTTTCTTTATTAAGACCTTCAACTAATAGGATGAGGCCTACCAACATTATCAAGGGAGACCTCCTTTATTGAAAGCCAACTGGTTATAAAGGTTCTGCATATCTACAACATTTGTTCACAACAATGTCTAGACTAGTGTTTGACTAAACAACTGGTCATAGTCTAGCCAAGTCGGCACTGAAAATTCAACTATTATGGCTGTCTACAGGATTCAAGAGCATCATGATATAAACTATCTTTAAAAACCTATTAAAATCACTCCTGTGAATCTTGAAACAAGTAAAATCTTGATAAACTTGTTAAAATAGGGCCTGATGTAAACTTCAGCCCTGAACCTATTAATGATTTTGATAATGTCAGTATTACTGTTTTCCCACCATCACAACACATAAAAGAAAAATTGCTACCAATGACTCATGAGAAGGCATCTACCGGTTTTAACGACACTAAACACACACTGTTCTTGGTGTGTAGTGTGTGGTAACAGAGAAGGTAAAATTGGCAATGCCTGGGGAAGGCCTACATCCAAAAAATGTGAAAGGTGTTTGCAATTTACCTGTGCAGTGGCAGGCAAACAAGAAAGTGTGAGTAAGTAGAGAAACATTTAATGATGATTCTATAGCCACTTTGGACCAGCAATGTGGGCTTGTGGTAGACAAGCTGAAGTAGAAGAAAGCTGTGAAGTTGCAATGCTCCTGGACCTTGGCTTTGCAAATCCTCCTCCTAAACTTCTTGCATAATGTTTTCAGTTTTTATTTTCCTCCCTACATGATGTAGGTTGCGTAGCCTTGGGGCCGAAGAATTTTCTAGACTATGAAGACCAAATGTAAACCTGTCTTTTGGAACTGCATGTTTGCTTCCGTGAACAGAGCTCCAGGAATCTAAGACCTCCTAAGAGAAGTCACTCTGAAGGATAACATTTATGGTACTGCCAATGCTCAGAATGGTATTGTTCACTCAACCTTACCAAATACGAGGCACAGACTTTTGACGCTCTAATGTTGGAAAACAAAACTACCAACACAGACTTAGAAGGATTTGGGCTCATTGATGAAAAAATAATTATATTCATCTTTGTTATTACACTAAGTATTCATTAGCTATGTTAGAAGAAACTGATAGTAGAAAAATAGTCACCATTGATAGCGATGCATTTGTGTATTTTGAATGTAGGGGAAATTTCTGAAATGTTGTAAATACAGCTAAGCATGAGAATAATTGATATGATAATGATATTGATATAATGAATATAGGTGAAAAAAATCACCCTAGATGATCTGACGTTTATTAGTTAATGTAAAGTAATTTATAGCTAGCCTGGAATAACAGATCCTTTACATTTACTCAAAGAGAAATTGCTTAAACAAAAATTGGTGTTAAAGAAACTAATGACAAGGGAGAAAGTTTTTATTTTATTAAAAATAATTTTTAAATCTATATTATTTCTTACGATTCTGTGGGTTGCCAGGAAAGTTTTCTTGATCTTACCTGGCCTTGCTTGTACAACTGTATTCAAATGAAACTTAAGTACACCATAGTGTCCAAAATGATATTATCCACACATCAGCGCAATCGGTGCTGTCGGTGCTGGCTGTAAGCTTGAGCACCTCAGATTTCATCCATGTAGCTTCTCACCCTTCAGTAGGAGAGGTGGCGAAAGTGATGAGGAAGGAGAAATAAATCTTATACTTCTTAGTGATCCTGTGAAAGCTGCAGGCAGGTGTAGAAGAACGCCTTCCCCAAAGATAAAAAACAAACTGTACACTGAGGTAAAATAACCTTGAAAAGCAAAAAAAAAAAAGACTTTGTAATTAATAACAATACCCTGGTTTCTAACATCTGTAGCCATAACTATGTAGCTGATATTGAATTGAAATTTTATACCTATTGAAAAAAAATGGATATAAAAGACTTTGGGAAAAAAACGTTCCCCGGAACTCAGCATTTTATGGCTTGAGGCACCTGAGTTCTCACCGGCAATTAAAGGTTCCTTTCTTTATATCATTGGTGTGTCTGTCAGTTTAATAGTGACAGAAGACAGAACTTCAGAAGTTATATAGCATCACTTCCAATACATTCCATTGGTTGGAGCAAGTCATAAGACCAGCAAAAATTCAAGGAAGTCGAGGCTCCACTAATTAATAGTAAAGGAAACAGTGTCAAATTTGTAAAGGGGCAAGAGAGGAACTGTGGATGTATTTGTCAATAATCTACCAAATGTCCTCACTTCTAGACTCTTCATTCTGTTATGAAGATGTATGTTTCTGTCTTGTATCATCTTCGTTGTTCCTGAAGAACTTTAACATTTTTGGTAGCTCAGGTCCCTAGAGACCTTTTGTCTCAGCCTTTGCTCACTGAAAAAGAGTTTGTACTTTGCTTTTGCTTTTAAAGGATATTTTCAATAGATATAAAATTCTATGTTGACAATTATTTTTTTCTTTCAGCAAGATAAAGCTGTCATTCCATTATCTCCTGCGTAGCACAGTTTGTGATAGGAAGTCTATAGTAATTCTTACTTTGTCCTTCTATGTGTGATATGACCTTTCTGTTCTGGCTGCTTTTAGATTTTTCTCTTTATCTCTAACTTTCATCAATTTAATTATGATATGCTTTGATGAAGTGGGAATTCATTGAGTTTCTTGAATTTTCCTGGTATAGTAGAAAAAATTTTAGATGGTTGCCAAGATGTCCACCTCCTGGTACAAAACATTCTGTATTATAACCTCTTCCCCTGGAGGTGTGAGCAATAAATATAATGGAATAGTCACTCCCATGGTAAGATTCTATTTAGTGGCACAGTTCTCATTAAGAAAGAGAGATTATTTTTAGTAGACTTGACCTAGTCAGGCCATGTGAGTACTTAAAAGAGAGGGAATCTTTCTAGTGAAAGAGATTTAAAGTGTGACAGGGATTTAATGCGAGAAGGATTTCCCCATTGTTGACTTGGAAGATGAAGGAGCCACATGGCAAGAACCTGAGTAGCTCTTGTGAATCTTGCTTCTGACCTATTATGTGATGTCCAGCCGTAAACTGATGACTGATATATTCTTGTCTCTGAAAAAATTTGTTGCATGCGTGTGTTCACAGACAAAGAGATACATAGATCCTTTAGTTTAGTTTTAATCTGCTTATAATTGGAATTTGACTAGAAATAGTTGAGTATTTTAAATCCGTACTTATTTCAGCATTTACCAATAAAATACTATTTAAAATACTGGAATACTATTTATAGTCATTAGCACATTTAGTTTGAATAGTGATATATTTCATTTAAAAAATATTAATATAGAATGGGTACAGGCGAAACCTACTAAATGCAGAATACAAATGTCCGCATACAATAACTAAGAAAATGCCATGAAGGCTATGTTGAACAGTTTGATGAGAATACTTCAGATTGTATATGAAACCAGCACATTGTATCCCTTGATTGCACTAATGTACACAGCTATGATTTAACAATAAAAAATAATATTTTAATTGTATAAAAAATAATAATAATAAATATTAATATATTTGACTCTGGGGCTCTGTTCAGGTTGCCATAACAAAATACCACATACCAGGTGGCTTAAACAGCAGACATTTGTTGCTTATGGTTCTAGAATCTGGGAAGTCTAAGATTAAGCTGCCACCTGATTCAATTCCTTGTGAGTTCCTTCCTGGCTTGCAGACGTAGTGGAGAGAGAGAGCAAGTTCTGTGTCTATTCCTCTTTTATAAGCATACCGGTTTTACTAGATCAGGGCTCTCCCCCCCAAATGTGAATCACTTCATTAAAGGCTTTATCTCTAATATAGTCACAAGGATGCATTAGTCATGGTTCTCCAAAGAAACAAAACCAATAGGAAACAGAACCAATATTTATTAAGAGAAATTGGTTCATATGATTAAGGAGGCTGAGAATTCCCACAATCTGCAATCTTTATAGAGTTTAAGATTCAAGAAAGCTGGAGGCATAATTCCAGACTGAGTCCAAAGGCCTGAGAACTGGGACAGCTGACTGTGTGAATCCCAGTCCAAGGACAAGAGAAGAATGACATTCCAGCTGAAGAAGGCAAGCAGGAGGGTTGAATCTTCCTTTTCCGTGCTTTTTGTTCTATCAGAATTTCAAGGGATCAATGATGCCCACCCACATTAGGGAGGCAAATTTACTTTACTGAGTGCTCCAGTTCAAATGCTAGTCTAATCTGGAAGCACCATGATGTTTAATCTGGGCATTCCACACCTAGTCAAGTGGATGCATGAAATTTACCATGACGGGGGTTAGGGCTTCAACTATGAATTCTGGTGGTGGGGGACACAATTCTGTCCACAGCATCTGCAGACTCCATTGTAGGTGTTATATAAAATATTATCCATGAACCTTTCCAAAAATCTGTAAAATTCTAAATTATGAATTATCCAGCCACAAAGGTTTCTGATAAGAGACTGTTCACCTATACAAAATATCCTATAATCTCTTTCCTTAAAAGAGTTGAGATTATAGAACTATTGATCCAGAAATTAATGCAATCTTATTACAGAAAAATAAAAGAATATTTCCATGCTTTGCTGCTCCCTTTAAGCTCTTTTTTTCCCTGAGGAGGATGGGGGAAATAGATGAAAGCAGTCTAAAACATCTCAGCTGTGTCTGTGTTTCAGCCCTCAGCCTAGTCTGTCCTTCTGTGTAAAGTCATGGAGGTCCCTGGAGTCTCAGCTTACTGGTCAGGAACAAGTAAGTGGCTCTCCCCCTGAGGATGTGCTCTTCTGAGTACAGCACACCTATCTACTGCAGCTCTGTGGCTCACCGGTGAAGTGTTGTGCAAGCCTCATCTCCGGCATGATAAGGATGGTGCTAACCAAAAAGGTAATTGTAAGGATTTGACGTAATGACCCCCATAAAGTGCTGAGAACAGTATCTGCTACATAGCAGGCTCCTGATAAATGTTTAGCAGTTGCTATCACTGCTTTGTGATTACCATGAAAGGCCAGGGCGTGTGGAGATTACTTTGTGCTTTTCCATTAAGGGGAAATTTGTGTCTGTTTGTAGGCAACAAAAAGTCCTCCTCCTTGCCGCTCTCCCAGCCACTTTGCATCTGTTTGTGGAGCTCAACTCTTGCCCCATCAAAGGGGATATGATGTGGGAATCAATCAGTAAACCATGATGTAATCATAGAATGTAGTCATAGAAGGGAATACCATTGTTAAAGGGATGAGCTATATATACATGCAGTACAGGCTTCAACCTTAAAAGTCACCATGACTGAAAAAGTATACAGAATAAAATTATCTATTATATGAAATAGTAAGCCTATTAAGTAATATATATTGATTATGGAAATGTGCAGACATAACGAAAATTTTACAGAAGAAAAAATAATACTTCATAAATTTCCTAGTACTTATAACTTCATGTTCAGGTCTTTTGGTTCTGTAAGAAAGGTTTACAGTGTGTACTACCTACGACAATGACTAGTAAACTTCTGTTCGTAGTTCACACGACACGGTTTGGGTGAATTCACTATTGTGTTTCCAGCCTTGAAACATCTTTTAGTGTCCGTTGCGATGGCTCACATCTGTAATCCCAGCACTCTGGGAGGCCGAGGTGGGTGGATCACTTGAGCTGAGGATTTCAAGTCCAGCCTGAGTAAGAGTGAGACCCCATCTCTACTAAAAATGGAAAAACTAGCCAGGCATTGTGGCTGGCACCTGTAGTCCTAGCTACTCGGGAGGCTGAGGCAAGAGGATTTTTTGAGCCCAAGAGTTTGAAGTTGTTGTGACCTATGATGCCACAGCACTCTAGTCAGAGCAACAGAATGAGACCCTGTCTATAAAACAAACAAACAAAAAGAAAAGAAACATGCTTTAGTCTGATTAACAACTTAAATCCTATTTGGAAAAGGGAAATATATAAGAAAAATAACAATGATTTTAAGAAATTTCTATTCAAGTACAGTATTTTAACTGAACATAAAATGCCTGGGGAAGTTTGAATAGGACATAGTTAACGTGACTGCTCACTTTCTTTGTTCTAGATCCTGTATTTTTATTTAGATGGCTAAGAATTGTGTTCAATTCTTTGTGGGCATCAATCTTACTCCTAGTTTAATCCTGACTCTTGAAATAATAAATATTCCAAAACGGATCTGAGAAGCATCTTTCTTGAATGGTTCAAATACAAAGTGTGGCATTCAGAAACAAAGGGATACAGAATAAAATAATCAGGATGAGGCAAGTTTGTGAGCTTGACTTTTCAGTTCAGAGACTTTCATTTTATATGGTGTTGATATCGAGGATGGAAGGGTGGGGAGCGGGGGGACTCCGGAGGGATCCTGAGACTCGCCATCCACCCCTGCTCCATGTCTGACTCTGCTCTTTGGACGGTGACATTCTACCAGTGCACAAATGTGCTTTAACAGCCCTGCAGTCCAGGGCCTTGCTGGTGGCCACACTGGGAAACAGCCATGGGTGTGGCTTGGGGCTGTGGCCCGTGGCCTGGTCCGGGTTCTCCCCCTGCAGCTCCAAGCAGCTCCCTTTGGCTGTGCTCTTATGCTCTTGTGGATCCTCTTCCAGGCTTTTTGGCAAGGGCAATTGGGGCAAAGCAAAACAGGAGTCTTCCTCCTGCCCTTCAGCAAAGGGGGACAGAGGCACTCTACAGAGTTACATAAATACAAAAACCTTCTCACCCCATCCACTGTCAGAATCCCCCTTTCCATCCCTCTCTTAACTTAAACGTTATCTAGTTGCAGAAGTCACGCTTCAAAGCCCTTCCCAAGAGAAAACAAAGTCACAAAGTGGGGTGGGGGATGGGCAACGAGGAGAACACTGAGCTGTGCATTGGTGGCAGGCCCCACGTTTGGGGAAGGGAATTCTCCCCACCCTTCTTCCTCCAGTGACTCTCCACCTTCAAAACCATCTTCCATGTTATTTGTAAGCAACTAAAACTAGAAATGGGTCAGGTGCCCTTTCTCTTTGTCCCACTGTTTCCTACGCTTACTACTATCTCAGAATGTATCACATTTCCAAGATTTTGAAAGGAAAGTATTAGGGAAGGCACATTCCAACTGAAACCAAGAGTCTTTAGGTCTTAATCTCCTAATACAAAGCCGGATTTGTTACATATCCTTATCAAACGGTGGGCAGTGTTCCTCTGCTCCCAAAGTACACACCAGCCTGCAGATACTAGACAATTTTCAAACTGCAAGCCTGGACTCCCTTGCTTCCCCACAAAAAATGTAACTAAATAAGTTCTAAAAATCAAACAGCAGGTACCACCCTAGTCTGGGATGGCCGCACTCATCCCCGGCCCACGACTGTTAACAGAACACACCTTGCCTGGTCAGTCTCAGCCTCCTAGATTATAAGTTTTTAGGATTCACGGACTAGAATCATCTTTTTCTTTAGAGCTCCCAATACAGTGGCTTGCACATAGTAGGCACCACACAAATGTTTGTTGAAAAGTTGCTAAATGAAATTGGAGTCAAAGCTCTAGGTGGGAATTTACATCCCACTCATTGTTACGGTGCAGTCTTATTTCAAAGAAGCATTTTAAATAATTGCAGAATTGCAAGTCTGCAAGAAATTTTGTCATGAGCTTATTAACTTGTGATGAAACTGTTACACTGAACATTTTAGAGAATCATTAAAACCGATTGTTTATAAAAGTAGCTATGAAAAAATTCAAAGGTAGTATCTTATTGATAAAAAAAAAACAAACCTACCTTGTCCTGCACTTTTGTTATGAAAATGCTCTATTTTTTCTTCTTTTTGACCAAGAATGAAGAGGTGGCATAATCTATGAGTCAGCCAGAATTTAACCTGAAAAAAGTTCTGGCAATCTAATAATTCCCTCTAAATTACAGAAAGTGACTTTTCTTTTTTTTTTTTTTTTTGTAGAGACAAAGTCTCACTGTTCTGCCCTCGGTAGAGTGCTGTGGCGTCACACGGCTCACAGCAACCTTTAACTCTTGGGCTTACGCGATTCTCTTGTCTCAGCCTCCTGAGGAGCTGGGACTACAGGCACCTGCCACAACGCCCGCCTATTTTTTTGTTGCAGTTTGGCCAGGGCTGGGTTTGAACCCGCCACCCTCGGCATATGGGGCCGGCGCCCTACTCACTGAGCCACAGGTGACTTTTCTAAATACATTGTGAATAGTTTTGGTTAGGCTCCATTTTCTGACCTGAAGGACCCCTGTTGTGGCATACAGCCACTTCTGAGAATCCAAGCTCTTCAGATTTTTCTCTTCTTGACACATTTTATCTAATCACCATCATGTTTTTTTTGTAGGGGTTAAGATTTCTAAGGAAGTTAACCATGTAAAAAGGGGTGAATTCTAATTAGTCAAAATACCTTATCTGGCTTTCTCTATAAATACCAAGCCTTTCTCCCAAGTCTGTGTCTATGCCTACCTACTCAGAAAGTCAGATTGCCATGAAGTAAGTAAAACATGATGTGTTGCTTCTGAAGGTAAAACTGATCGTGTTTCTCCCATGCATTTACATCAGCCCATCTAACTAGAACGTCTACGGTGGCCCCTTCCAAGTTTGACAGAAAATGTTAAGTGTTGTGAGACACAGATGTTCTGGCCTTCAAGCATTGTACCAGCCTTTAAAAAAGTGAATTGATACAAGCATGGACATTAGTTTCAATAAACTTTTGTTCGGATATTCATATATTTAAAAAAAAAAGTTGCTAAATGAGAAAAGAAAAAATGAAGCAGGAAAGGAAACCAACATTTCCTAAGCACGTACTACAGGCCAAGTGTAAGAAGTCCTCTGCTTCTGCCTTAACTCTAAGGACACGGTGGCAGCAGTCTCCACAGGAACACACAGGGATAGTGGGAACAGGGGGTCTATGCGTTTTCCTTCTAGAAAGCACGATTGTCATTTAGCATCAATGGATGCTTTTCATGCAAGAATGTGGGTTCTGTGCTAAGAAATCTTTCTCTTTTTCAAGAGAAGACAAGAATCCTTATTTTTATGTAAATTCCTCTGATTCTTAAATGTGTTATCAAATTTTATTAAAAAAAAAGAAAAGAAAAGAAAACAACTGAAGGCCACATCATGTGTCTACATGCCACATTTGGCCCAGGGTCATGACGTTTTGTGATTCTTGCAAACTGATAATGGTAACATTAAATCCCTAGATTCTTGGAATATTTGCGTTATAGCATGGCTGTCCTCTACTGTTTGGTTATACATTTTAAATCCTGACATTGAATGACAGTGCCCTGGGTTCCCAGGCTTTCTAGCTTTAGCTGTTAAACAAGGGAATTAATTTGTGCTGCCCCTATGTTATTTCACTGCTTTTTGCCGTCATTATTACATCAGAGGCTTATGTGATTATTTTGTGTAACTTCATCAACCACATGGTTGACGGATGACACAGGAACGTGGACAGTCAGATAATCTTATTGTGGAATTCAGCACAGAAGCCAGCTCCCAGAGGCTTCAGACCAACTGCAATGAATTAAAACCCTCACCTAGATGGTACACGCGGCCATATCTTGGCAGCCTCTGGTTTTAAAATTATCTTTCCAGATGTTTTCTCATCAAAAATAGAGAAGCTCCATTTTTAGTGAAGGTCCTTTGACCACAGAGTGAAACTGACTGATAATAAAAGCTTTTATTCTTCTATAAAATGGCTTCTTCCCTTCTTGATCTGGGTTGATGAAAGCTGTTTTCTATTACCTGAATTTAGGAAAAGTGGTGCAGAAACTATAAATGTCTCCTCCTGGGTGGATGGTGCTGACAACCGTGTCCTAGGAGGTTGTAATTGTTGATTTCTAGGAAATGATCAGGAGTGGCTTTGGTCAGCTTTTCTCTGGGCCACAGAAAGAAGCCCAAATCTGTTCCTTTCCTTTCTTTCTTGGGTTAAGCACCTTTGAATGATTGGTTTGGTTTGGTTTGGTGAGTACACTTACAATTTTGGTGTTGTCTTAAAGTAATGGTGCAAAAGAGGCTACTTAGGCAATTTTTAGGGTTCATAGGACTTAGGGAGGACTTCTCTAGAAAAAAGGACGTCCTGTGGTTTCGTGCATTCCATCTTCTTTACCAAGAAACAATTACAGTTAATGACAAACCAAGGATACTGAACAGAGTGGATTTTCCTGGAGCCTGCCTACGTATATCTCCTTCCTTCCTAACGTGATGTGGGAATGGCTTCCCTTTATTCCTCCAGGTTCTTTACCTGGGTTACAAATTAAATTGACATAAGACAGATTAACAGGAAAGACACAATTTTAATTACATACTATGCATGAGAGTCCCACAAAAATTATAAGATTTGAAGGGTCAGAGGATTGACATTTGTATGACATTCTGAGCTATAGAAAGGAAGAGGAGCTTAGGGCTTGTAGGGGGTGGTGGAGACAAGTTGGTGCTGGACACTGTACAAGAGGAAATGTGCAGTGAATAAAATTTGCCTCATTGATAAAGATTGTCTCCAGAGCAACCTAATGTAGGTTACATGATCTCTTCCTGATATAGATACCTTAACTAATGAAAGTTTCCTTTATAAGATGTAAATTTCCTTTACAAAAGGGCAGCTTTTTAGAGCTACTGGGGTGTCTGTAGTTTCTCAAAACAGCCAGCTAACAATCAATATGCCAGAGAGGAATATTTTGGGGTGATGCATCCTGAGCCCCAACAGTAACATGGAATAAGCGGTGCTGGGAAACAATTTTCCTAAGTTCTCCTGCTTTCTGCAGGTATTGCAAGTTAGATACTGACAGCCCTTTGTTCCAGACTGTCTTCTCACAGATGTTTACGTATATAGTGAATAGCCTTGGAAGATATTTCTGCCACTGGAGCAAACAACAAATTTTCTGTACTTTGGAAAGCAGAGATAATGTCTGTCTTAGAACTTGCTCACTGCCTATTATAAAAGATTTGAACTACCTAAATTTGGGGTTCTTCTCCTGAAATAAAACCCACTTTGTGCCTTCTCATGTTGCTCTGTAGGAATTATGGTTCAAGGAACTGGTGAAAAATTCTGATACTCAGCCTACCCCTATTACTATGAGTAATAAACAATCCTTTGTCTCTGATCCAGGAAACTTGTTTTCTGCTAGTTATCTACAAAACTATGATGGGCGAACAACTCTTAAGAAAGGAGAATAAAAATAGAATAAAATTTCATACATTTGATTCTTGACTAGCAGTTAATTAGGTTTTTAGGAATCTTAGACCAACAAGCAAAGAAGAGATTGCCAAACTGTCTTGGGTGACGGAGCCTGTTTGGATTATACATGGGAAATTAGGTTGCTGTTATGCTGTGGGGAGTGGACAGCAATGTCAGGCACTCTGTGGAGTCCCTAGGGACACTCTTCAGAGCTTTTGTGATAGCAAAAGTTAATGGAAAACCACAGAAATCAAATAGAGGACAACGGAGGATTCAAACATTTGAGAGTAAACACCTGCACCAATTCACTAGGTATAACTGTTAACTATGGTTGTCCAGAAGACACACAAAAAAGACTGGCAGTTTTGTGCATTTTCTTCTTGGCTATTTTCTTTCTTCATCCCACCTCCTTTTCTCTTACTGGTTAATTTTATAATATAGTTTTAGATTATTCGATGTAAATCAGAATGATGACTGAATTAGAGGAAAAGTTAACTTCATCCAGAGACGTGTACTGTGATCATCTGCCGTAAGTGGACATCAGGCCACCCGTAGTTTTTTCCTTTCCATTTTGGGGGAGAGTGTTTGAGCATCATCATTTGAACAAGGGACATTTGCATCTAGTTGGGCAGAAGCATAAAAATGTTAGTACTGAGGTTTGGAAGTTCAGATGTATAAGAGGTGTGTGTGTGTGTGTGTGTGTGTGTTAGTGTGTGAATACCAACTAGTTAAAGACATGCACAGTGCTGGGAATTTACCTATAAACACTCAGCTCCAAATCCATCCGCCTTTCCCAGCTGGCTTTCTGTTGGGTTCTACCAACAGAAAACATTAGGAAAAGGCAGAAAGGGAAATTCTGTAGTTTATATGTGATCCCTCCAAAATTCAGATATTGAAACTTAATGGTCAATGTGAAGGTGTGTAGAAGTGGGAACTTGAAGAAGTGATTAGGGCTCCTTCCTTTTGGGAACAGGAGTAGAGTCCTTATAAAACAGGCTTTATGCAGTGTCAGATTCTTTTCTCCTTCCACCTTCTGCCCTTCCTCATCTCCAGAGGATACAGCAACAAGGCACTGCCCTGAAAGTACAGACCAGGCTCTCACCACACAGGAAGCTTGCCAGCACCTTGATCTTGAACTTTCCAGCCTCCAGAACTGTGAGAAAATACATTTTTGTCCTTTATAAATTTTCCAGCCTCAAGTAGGTTGTTACAACAGCACAGATGAACTAAAACAGAAGGAAAAGGAATTCCTTCTTCTTGGTTTCTGTTGCTTCTATCAGCAAAGAGCCCTTCCTTCCATCAGAGACAGTGAGCTGCAAACCCCAGCTACATCCTGGCACTCCCAGAATCAAGCGCTTTTCACCCCTTCTGAGTACCAGTACCAGCTGGGATCACCTCCTTCTCAGCGCTCTGAGCTCTGAAGTCATGGCCTCTTTCTAAGCTTCTAAATTCTGAAAGCCCAATGTCCCTTTTGTTTTACTAACCATAGTAGTGGTAGCTGTTTCCTGCAGTTATTATGCACTAGTGAATACTGCCAATTTAAATTTTCTGGATTCACTTGCGGAAAGACGTGTGATGCAGGAAAGAAGTTAAACTTATGAGTAAATGTGAGTTTTAACCTAACTAAAACATTCCAAATAACATACTATCTCTTTCAAGCATTTCTTATGAATAGCATTTAGATTGGTTTTAATTTTTTTAACTCACTCAGTTTCTAAATTTAATAGGCAAATTCAGTACTTCTACAATATAAAAAATTTGTTTGATTTTAATTCTACCACTTTACTCTGATTTTTGTTTAATTTAACTTAACTTTTGTTTCCTTTTTCTAGGTTTGGTCATCCTAATTTTCAACCCTATTTCTCTCAAGAAATAAAAGTTGACTATATGGTTTTCAAGAAGAGTATTTTCTTCTCTTCTTCTCCATCATCGTCATCTTCCCTTTTTTCTTTTTCCTTTTAAATAATGATTACAGTTTTACAATGCTGTTTTTCTAATGGTTATACTCTCATTTATAAAGTTCTGCCAAGGAATCCTTTAGGGAGACTAGATTGGCAGAATGCATTCAGAGCCCATCATGAGTACTTCAGACTCCACAAGGGGGGAGATTACTTTGGCTGTCCTTAAAATAACACCCCTGACACACACACACACACACACACACACACACACACACACACACTTTCTTGAAAATATTATGAACAAGTAAATTAAAAGGGAAAACTTTGAAATCAGAGTTGTGCTATGAAAAGGGCTCATTTGCTGAATTGATCTGATGGAAGTTATTGCACGTCTGTAGGCTCTGATGTGCTTTGGGAAGCTTTCCCTCTGTCCTGAATGCAAGACAGAAGCCAGCTAACTCCTGTTCATCTTTTGAGCTTCAGCCCACAGATCTTTCCTGTGAGTCCCATTCTGACCACCCTGTCCAAACTCGCTTCTTTCTTTGTGCCGCTCCTCATCTTGGGCTCGCTCAGTTATAGACCACACAAAATGTTTTGTAATTATTGTCTCCTGCTCTGAGCAGTGAGCTGTGTGAGGGCAGAAACTTCAGTTTACTTACCTTTCTATCTTCGAAACTTGCAGTGGTGCTTGATAAATGCTTGTTGAGTAAATGATTGATTGTTTCCCGGTAGTGCTTTGATTTACAGCAACGTGTTTTTGGCATTTCATTTTTGCCTTTTCCTAAAGCAACAGAAAAAATAATCTCAGGGTTAATGTTGCCTCTAAGCAACATAAATAGCATCTTTCCTGGGCCTATTGAGGTATTTCCCTGATATTTTGAGAACTTGGTTGGCACCTTCTGCATCCGTGTGTCTCTCTGCTGCTCAAAGATTCTTTGGCAGTTCCCTGTGTGTGCATCAGTGACTGACTAACAATCTGAAGTCAACTTTTCGCACTTCTTGCTCATGAGAGCAAACATTTGGCAACTACCCTGACTGGGAGTCCCGGTAGCTAGAATCATTTTCAATGACACTTTCTTAGAGACAATGCAGTTTTTGGTTGTTGGAAGCTTTTTTTGGAGATACTTTTCCAACCCCCCATCTTTTAATTTAAAATCATCTTTTTAATCTCTGTTGCCCTGGGCTAAGCAACTTGGTGTTCCCAAACCAACTTTGATTGACATTTAACTTGACATTTAATCAATACCTAAAATCAATGCAAGAGAAGTGAATTTGAAGGTCCAAAATATAAGTCCACCAAGGCTAGAGGTTTTCTGAAAATCTTAATGATTAAGCACACAGTCATGCTCTGCTTTAGTTTTAAAAATAACACTGAGAGTTGAAATCAAAATAAATAACTTGGACTTCCTTTGCAGGAAACTCACCATTTTTTAAAATGCAGAGAAACTGTTGAGAAATAATTTCCACAAATTCAGGGACTCTTCATTTCAAGTGTGAATGTCTCAGTCTACTGAGCTGTTATGACAAAATTAGTCTGAGTAATTTATAAATGATAGAAATTTATTGCTTACAGCTCCCAAAGCTGGGAAGGTCGAGATCAAACCGCCAGCAGATTCAATGTTTGGTGAGGGCTTATTTCTCATGGACAAGGACTTCTACACATCCTCTGTGGTGAAAAGTGGCAAACAAGCTCCCACCTACCTCTTTTATATGGGCACTAATACCATTTATGAAGGTAGAATCCTCATGATCTAATCACTTCCCAAAGATTCCCTCCCTTAAAGTGTCAATACATGGATTTGGTGGTGTGGTGGGGGGAACAAAAGGATTCAGATCATAGCAGTGAGGATGGTTTATTTTCATTTTCTTATCTGTTATAGAGGGAAGTAATAGCCAGAAGATACTTTCTTAACTGATCTCTTGCATTTCCCTGATTACGTCAGAGCCATCCTTCCATTTCTTAGTCATGCCATTTTCTCTACCAGGAATGTTCTTTATGTTCCTCTCTGTATGGGTACTTGGGTCTTATGTTTTTTGTTTTGTTTTGTTTTGTTTTGTTTGAGACAGAGTCTCACTATGTCACCCTTGGTAGAGTGCTGTGGCATCACAGCTCACAGCAACCTCAAACTCCTGGGCATAAGCAACTCTCTTGCCTCAGCTTCTCAAGTAGCTGGGACCTCAGGCACCCACCACAATGCCCAGCTATTTTTCTTTATTGCAGTTGTCATTATTGTTAGCTGGCCCAGGCCATATTTGAACCCACCAGCCTTGGTGTATGTAGTTGGCGCCATAACCACTGTGCTATGGGCACCATGCCAGGTCTTATGTTAATTGTCCTTTAAGACTCGGCTAAAGCCCTGAATCCTGGATCAAGAGAATTTATTTCTGTTTAGAACTACAGCTTGCCATGGAGCAATGCTGGGGTTAGGGGCACCAACCCTACTGCCCGCATGCACACAGTTGAAAATCTATATATAACTTTTGAAGTCCTCCCCCGCCCAAATCTTATCTACTAATAGTCTACTGTTACCTGGAAGCCTTGCAAATAAGGTATCTGCCCAGAAACATCCCTTTGGGGATACAGGGAGTCAGCAAGAAACTTCTGGACCCCATGAGGAGGACAAAAGCAGTGGAGAACTGGCAAGTGTTTGCGTGTGTTCTTTTGGTCTAATCCCACCAGCAGCTGTAAGTACGGCAGCAATGAGATTGCAAACTTACCTGTGAGCTGTTTGCATTTTTTTGGACTTGGCACTCAGTTGAACTAGCTTGAGAGAACTTGGGCAAGAGTGCAGAGGACTTTAAGTAAGCATTGTCTAGGGCCCCAGACTGAGCCGCCAAGCCACATGGAGCTAATAGCCTTTGGCTGTGGGCTGCCCAGAGCCATTGTGGGAGAAGTGCCCTGGCAAGCTCCGCCTTCGGGATCGCAGAGCAAGGATCTGGTGGGAGCAAGTAATCTAGTGACTGAACAGCCTAAAGGCAGTGACTGAGACGTCTTACAGCCATCGCCCTAGGGGCATAGAGTGAGACTGGTTTTGGCACAATGGGTAAGTGGATAGCCACTGCAGGAGTGATCCCAGCGATAAGTACTTTCCTGGGAAAGCTTCTGCTTAGCCAAGGTTAGCAGTTTAAAGTGACTTTTAAGTGGGCTGAGGAGAGATTTAGCCTCTCCACCCTGCGGGGTTTGAGAAATCAACAGAGGCCTCCGATCTCCATCTCATACAGCCATATCAGCATTGTGATTAACATCTCATACCCTAGAAGATCACCTGTTGCCCAGACAATATTCAGCAAGATATATATACTACTTTGTTTTTTTTTTAATTTCAACATTTTCCCTATAGATTTCTTCATTTTTCTAGTTTAAATATAATTTTCCATTGTTGCCTTTTTCAACAATTAGAACTTCATTTTTACTAGTATTTCTATTCCTATTATTTGTTTTTCCCCCAATTTTATCCTGTAAAGTTTTCTGTTTGCTTATTTTGGTTTGATTTATAGCATGTTTTTCCTTCCTTTCTACTTGGTGGAGGTGGGTTACTATGTCCAAACAGGCTAGCAAAGAGCTGTTGACCTCAAGGGAACCACCCAACCTGGCACCCACAGAGGTGGGTTTTTTTTAAGGTTGGGTTAAAGTACCCTACTGTATACCTATATTGCTCCTATCTCCCTCTTTCTGTGCCTCTCTTCTTTTTGCCAATATCCCCTTTTACCCACCCCCTCTCCTTTCTCTCTCTCTCTTTTTTTCTTTCTTTTCCCCTTTCTTACTCTTCAATCTTCTCATCCTTCTGGTCCTGTACCAAAAGGACTCACAGAAACCCTAATCCACAGGCACGGCAACTTAAAGAGCAAGAGGAAGTGAAAGGAAAATTAGGGAAAGGAAACAGATAAAAGAAATTACTCATGAGGAAGAATCAGCAGAAAAATCCTGGCAACATGAAAAACCAGTCCAGAACAACCCCCTACCCCACCCCCAAGGGACCATGAAGTAGCTACTGCAGAGGATTCCACCTATAAAGAAATGTTAGAAAAGACAGAAAGGGAATTTAGAATACAGATGATGAAAACAATGAAGGAAATGATGGAAATAATGAAGGAAATGGCTAATAAAGTGGAAAATAACGAAGAGGAAATCCAAAAACAGAATCAAATAAGAGATGAATGATAGGAAGAATACAGAAAGGATATAAAAGAGCTAAAGGAACTGAAGCAGTCAATTAGGGAACTTAAAGATGCAATAGAAAGTATCAACAACAGATTAGACCATGCAGAAGAATCTCAGAGGTACAGGGCAAAGCTCTTGAGATAACTCAGATAGTTAAAGAGGCAGAAAAGAAGAGAAAGAAAGCAGAGCATTCACTGACAGACTTATGGGACTTTATGAAACGTTCAAACATATGAGTTATAGGAATCCCAGAAGGGGAAGAAAAATGCCCCAGGGGAATGGAAGCCATACTAAAGAATACTATAAATGAAAATTTCCAAATATCACCAAAGATTCTGACACACTCTTTTCAGAGGGATATCAGCCCCCAGGTCAGTTCAACTCTAACCAGGCTTCTCCAAGACACATTGTGATGAACCTGTCCAAAGTCAAGACAAAAGAAAAGATTCTGCAAGCTGCCAGGAGTAAGTGCAAGTTGACCTACAGGGGCAAATCCATCAGAGTGACCACAGACTTCTCTAATGAAACTTTCCAAGCAAGAAGACAATGGTCATCTACCTTTAATCTACTTAAACAGAACAATTTCCAGCCCAGTATTCTATATCCTGCTAAGCTAAGCTTTAAAATTGACAGAGAAATCAAATCATTTTCTGATATACAAACATTGAGGAAATTTGCCACAACAAGACCAGCTCTATAGGAAATACTTCAACCTCTTCTATACACCCACCATCACAATGGATCAAAAGCAAAGCAAGAACTCAGAAATTAAAGGACAAAACCTAACCTCCACACTGATGCAAAAGATAAAACTAAGCAATGGACTTTCACAAAATAAGATGACTAGAACACTACCACACTTATCAATTATCTCAATAAATGTTAATGGCTTGAATTCCCCACTGAAGAGGCATACCCTGTTTCCCCGAAAATAAGACATCCTCCAAAAATAAGACCTACTTACAGGAAAGATAAGACGTCCCCTGAAAATAAGACCTAGCGCATTTTTGGGAGCACACCTTAAAATAAGACACTGTCTTATTTTCGGGAAAACAGGTTAGATTCACTGACTGGATTAAAAAACACAAGCCATTCATTTGCTGTCTGTAGGAAACACATTTAGTTTCAAAAGACAAATTAAAACTCCAAGTTAAGGGTTGGAAGACAATTTTTCAGGCAAACAAAATTCAGAAGAAAAGAGGAGTTGCAATCTTGTTTTCAGATACATGTGGATTTAAAGCAACTAAAGTCAAAAAAGACAAAGATGGAAACTTTATATTGGTCAAGGGAAAAATACAACAAGAAGATGTTTCAATTCTGAATATTTATGCACCCAATTTAAATGCTCCCAGATTTTTGAAACAGACCTTACTCAGTCTGAGCAATATGATATCCTATAATACCATAATAACAGGGGACTTTAACACTCCTCTTATAGAGCTGGACAGATCCTCTAAACAGAAATTAAACAAAGATATGAGGGACTTAAATGAGACTAGAACAATGGTGCTTGACAGACGCATTATAAAGCACTCCATTCCAAAGATAAAGAATATACATTCTTCTCATCACCCCATGGAACGTTCTCCAAAATTGATCATATCCTAGGACACAAAACAAACCTCAACAGAATCAAAAGAATTGAAAATTTCCCTTGTATTTTCTCAGACCACAAGGCACTAAAGGTGGAACTCAACTCCAACAAATATGTTCAACCCCACACAAAGGCATGCAAATTAAACAACTTTCTGTTGAAAGACACTTGGGTGCAGGAAAAAATAAAAGAGAAAATCATTAACTTCCTTGAGCATAATAACAATGAAGACACAAGTTACCAAAACCTGTGGGAAACTGTAAAAGCAATTCTGAGAGGAAAATTTATCATTTTAGATTCCTACATTCAAAAAACAGAAAGAGAGTGCATCAACAAACTCAGAAGCCATCTTAGGGAATTGGAAAAAGAAGAACAATCTAAGCCTAAACTCAGCAGAAGGAAAGAAATATTCAAAATTAAATCAGAGATCAATGAAATAAAAAAAAAATCATTTGGAAAATCAATGAAACAAGGAGTTGGTTCTTTGAAAAAAAAAATAAAATAGATAAACCTTTGACCAGACTAACTAGAAAAGTAAAATCTCTAATGACCTCAATCAGAATTGATAAAGGGGAAATTACAACTGATGCCACAGATATACGAGAGATCATCTCTGAACACTACTAGAAACTGTACGCCCAGAAATTTGACAATGTGAAGGAAATGGATAAATATTTGGAATCACACCCTCTCCCTAGACTTAGCCAGGAAGAAATAGAGCTCCTGAACAGACCAATTTCAAGTGCTGAGATTAAAGAAACAATAAAAAATCTTCCAACAAAAAAATTCCCTAATCCGGATGGCTTCACACCAGAATTCTATCAAACTTTCAAGGAAGAGCTTATTCCTATACTGCAGAAATTATTCCCAAAAATTGCAGAGGAAGGAATCTTCCCCAACACGTTCTATGAAGCAAACATCACCCTGATACCAAAACCAGGAAAAGACCCAATTAAAAAGGAGAATTTCAGACCAATTTCACTAATGAATACAGATGCAAAAATTCTCAACAAAATCCTAGCCAATAGATTACAGCTTATCATCAAAAAAGTCATTCATCATGATCAAGTACGTTTCATCCCAGGGATGCAAGGCTGGTTTAACATACGCAAGTCTATAAACGTTATCCACCATATTAACAGGAGCAAAAACAAAGACCATATGATTCTCTCAATAGATGCAGAAAAAGCATTTGATAAAATCCAGCATCCTTTTCTAATTAGAACACTGAAGAGTATAGGCATAGGTGGCACATTTCTAAAACTGATTGAAGCTATCTATGACAAACCCACAGCTAATATTTTACTGAATGGAGTAAAACTGAAAGCTTTTTCTCACAGAACTGGAACCAGACAAGGTTGTCCTCTGTCACCTTTACTATTCAACATAGTGCTAGAAGTTCTAGCCAATGCAATTAGGCAAGACAAGGAAATAAGGGGAATCCAAATGTGAGCAAAGAAGGTCAAACTCTCCCTCTTTGCTGACAATATGATCTTATACTTTGAGAATCTGGAAGACTCAACCACAAGACTCCTGAAAGTCATAAAAAATACAGTAATGTCTCAGGATATAAAATCAATGTCCACAAGTCAGTAGCCTTTGTATACGCCAGTAACAGTCAAGATGAGAAGCTAATTAAGGACACAACTCCCTTCACCATAGCTTCAAAGAAAATGAAATACCTAGGAATATACCTAACAAAGTAGGTGAAGCACCTCTATAAAGAACATACCGTGTTCATGGCTGGGAAGAATCAACATTGATAAAATGTCTATACATCCCAAAGCAATCTACCAATTCAATGCCATCCCTATTAAGATACCAAAGTTGTACTTTCTAGATTTGGAAAAAACGATTCTGTATTTTGTATGGAACCAGAAAAAAAAAAAAAACGCATAGCTAAGGCAGTTCTTGGTAATAAAAACAAAGCTGGGGGCATCACCATACCAGATTTTAGGCTGTACTACAAAGCCATAGTAGTCAAGACAGCATGGTACTGGCACAAAAATGGAGATATAGACATTTGGAATCGAATAGAAAACCAGGAAATGAAAGTAACATCTTACAAACACCTAATCTTCCATAAACCAAATAAGAACATACCTTGGGGGAAAGACTCCCTATTCAATAAATGGTGTTGGGAGAACTGGATATCCACATGTAAAAGACCCACACCTTTCCCCACTCACAAAAATTGATTCAAGATGGATAGAGGACTTAAATTTAAGGCATGAAACAATAAAAATCCTCAAAGAAAGCATAGGAAAAACACTGGAAGATATTGGCCTGGGGAAAGACTTCATGAAGAAGACTGCTATGGCAATTGTAACAACAACGAAAATAAACAAATGGGACTGAATTAAACTGAAAAGCTTCTGTACAGCTAAGGAGACAGCAACCAAAGCAAATAGGCAACCTACACAATGGGAAAAGATATTTGCATATTTTTAATCAGACAAAAGCTTGATAACTAGGATTGATAGAGAACTCAAATTAATCCACATGAAAAAAGCCAACAATCTCATATATCAATGTGCAAGAGACATGAATAGAACCTTCTCTAAAGCAGACAGATGAATGGCTAACAAACATATGAAAAAATGCTCATCATCCCTAATTATTAGAGAAATGCAAATCAAAACCACCCTGAGATACCATCTAACCCCAGCAAGAATGGCCCACATCACAAAATCTCAAAACTGCAGATGCTGGCGTGGATGTGGAGAGAAGGGAACACTTTTACACTGCTGGTGGGACTGCAAACTAGTACAACCTTTCTGGAAGGAAGTATGGAGAACCCTCAAAGAACTCAAGCTAGACCTTTCATTTGATCCTGCAATCCCATTACTGGGCATCTATCCAGAAGGAAAAAAAGTCTTTTTATCATAAGGACACTTGCACTAGACTGTTCATTGCAGCTCAATTTACAATTGCCAAAATGCAGAAACAGTCTAAATGCCCACCAACCCAGGAATGGATTAACAAGCTGTGGTATATGTATACCATGGAATACTATTCAGCTATTTAAAAAAATGGAGACTTTACATCCTTAATATTAACTTGGATGGAAGTGGAAGACATTATTCTTAGTAAAGCATCACAAGAATGGAGAAGCATGAATCCCATGTACTCAATTTTGATATGAGGACAATTAATGACATGGTAGAGGTGGGGGAAGGGGAGAGGAGAAAAAGAAAGAAGAAGGGAGGGGGAAGGATGAGCAGAGAGAGGGAAGGAGGGAAGGGGGTGGGATCTTGGTGCGTGCCACACCTTTTGGCAGCAAGACACGATTGTAAGAGGGACTTTACCTAACAAATGCAATCAACGTAACTTGGTTTCTTGTATCCCCAATGAATCCCCAACAATAAATTGAAAATAAATAAATAAATAAATAAAAGAAAGAAAGAAAGAAAATCATAAGAGGGCGGTGCCTATGGTTCAGTGAGTAGGGCGCTGGCCCCATATACTGCAGGTGGCAGGCTTGAACCTAGCTCCAGCCAAACTGCAACAAAAAGATAGACAGGTGTTGTGGTGGGCACCTGTGGTCCCAGCTACTCAGAAGGCTGAGACAAGAGAATCGCCTAAACCCAAGAGCTGGAGATTGCTGTAAGCTGTGATGCCACAGCACTCTACTGAGGGTGACAAAGTGAGATGTCTCTGAAACAAAAAGGAAAAGAAAAAGAAAATCATAAGAAAGAGGCCAGGCATAATGGCTCTGCCTGAAATCCTAGCACTTTGGGAGACTGAGGTGAGAAGATTAATTGGGCCTAGAAGTTCAAGACCAACCTGAGCAACATAGCAAGACCTTGTCACTACAAAAATGAAGCATGGGGGCACATGCCTATAGTCTTAGCTACTCAGGAGGCTGAGACAGGAAGATTGTTGGAGTCCAGAAGTTTGAGGTTGCAATGAACTAAGATGATGCCACTTTAGCTGGGGTGACAGAGTGAGACTCTGTGAAAGAGAGAGAGAGAGAGACAGAGAGAGAGAGAGAGAGAGAGAGAGAGAGAGAGAAAAGGGAAAAGGAAAGGAAAGGAAAGGAAAGGAAAGGAAAGGAAAGAAAGAAGAAAGAGAAAATATGTTTACTAGTTACTAAATGGAAGTTTATTGTCATAAAGGTCTTCATTCATTATCATCTGCAGGGTAAAAGGAAGAAGAGGGGTTTGTGTTGCTGTCTCATGGGTGGCGGAGTCAGAAAAAGGTCTGTATGTAAGTGGACCTACAGTTTAAACTCATATTGTTGAAGGGCCAACTGTATTGTAGTTATAATTTCAAAATTTTATTTATTTGTATTGGACTTTTGGGCAACAAAGAGCTCCGGATCTTTTTATTGTTCTCAAGCCAAATTTTCCTATTCAATACTTCCATATTTGTATTCTTTAATTTCAGCTATCTCTGACTTCTCTTAAATCTTCCATCTCTCCACTCTGTAAGCAGAAACACATGGCCTTGGCCACAGGCTGGGCTGCTGGGATGTGCATGCTGCTTGGTGACCTGATGCTCTGAGGACAACTTGATGCCTTGTTCTTTCCCCCTGAAGCAACTCAAGCTGAAGCCAGCTGGGTTATTATGTGCACTCAGCCTCCGCATCTGTTCTGGAAGAGAGAATTTTCCTCCTAAGTGTTGAGTGCATCTATGGTAATAGCTGAGAGAAAGTTACCATACCTTATCTAATGCAGGGGCCATCTAGAACAACTGTATGTCCTAGCTGAGCTAAACTTATCAAATATACAAGGGGTCCAGGTATCAGAATTAGAGGTGTGTACTAGGCGGGAAGACGGATGAGCAACGTTCTTACTGTATGGTGGATATCAGACACCTGTCTTATTTTGGTGCTAAGAACAATTTTGTTCGACTATGGTGTCTTTCATTCATCTTGCCTTCTAGGTCTTCATATAAATTTCCAAGTAAATCCAGAATAAAAACGAGAACAGAGACTCTGGAACATCCCTAGAGACCTTCTTTCACATTAGTATTAATTATATACTTATGAGTATTGCTATGGTATGAATGTCTGTGTCCATGCCCATAATTCATACATTGAAACCTAACCTAATACAAAAGAGATTCCAGGGAGCTTGTTTGCCTTCCCACTGTTTGAGGACATATGGAGAAGGTACAGTCTATGAACTGGTAAATGGGCCCTCACTGGACACCAAATCTCCTGGCACCTTGATCTTCGACTTTCTAACATCTAGAATTGTGAGAAATAAATTTCTGTTGTTTGTAAACCATCCAGTTTATGGTATTTTGTCATAGCACCCCGAAGGAACTAAGGCAGGTATATTTATTCCATCATGGTCTTTTTGTGCATGTGAAGAGTTTGATTCTGCCTCCGAGGTAAACTATGGTACCCCATCAGCACAGGTGCAGAGCAGTAATGGAGAATGGAAGAAACTTCAATGTAGTGGTTTATGCAAAGTTGTACCTCCTAAGTGACATCAGTGACACCTAATTAATAGGTGTCAAACTTTGGGGAAGTTTGAAACATTCTGGATTTTTATCTCCAAAAACATTTTCTATGTTAAAAATGCTTATTTATTGTAATCAATATTTCCTATGTTTAAGAAATGTAAGTTATATTCTATTGCAGCAAATTTTAAGTGGAAAGTAAAAATCTTATGTAATATTATTCAATATAATACTTCTTTGGGAAACTCAAGTTGTTACATAGACAATAAAAAATTTTCCACTATGGAAAGTTTTTAGGCTATATTAACCCAAGTGCAATTTTGGACATCTGGGAGTGACAAAAGGTTCACAGGTCAGGACTTGTATTAAACAGGATTCAGTTGCAGACAATAGAATCCATGCATACTATAGGAGTGATGCCTGGAAGGCTGAGCACTCAGGAATGACTTTCACGCCCCAGAAACTCTATGTTATCAGGAAGGCCACTGCTGTAGTCTCTGCAAATGTCAAGTTAGGAAGCTGCTGCTGGTGCTGCTGATGCAGAAGCAATGTCATCACTCCCACAGCTATCACTACTGCTGCAGTGAGATGCCAAATCAGGAAACTGCTGGCTGCAGAACTGCTCTGTTCTGCCACTATCCGTGCCAGCAAGCAGATGCTGTGGGACTTGGTTCTTCACCAAAGTCTCTTATACATGCAAATGATTAGTGAAACTGTAGCTTCAACAGAATGAGAGACATGTGAATTTTTACAAAGAGAAATTCAATAGCATGCTAGTACCAGCTCCAACCAACAATCAGAAACCAAATGTTAGCCTCTGTTCTTAAATGTGTGTTCAGTGGTGTCACTTCAGTAGCTTGAAGTCAGTCATGGTGGGAGTATTTCTGCCACAGATATTAGCAAGAGCTTTAAAGCAAGGATTTGGGGAAGGAGTGGAGAAGGAGCCAGCATATCACTGAGTAGTCTGAGTGGACTTTAAGCAAGACCAGACATAGTGATTCCCATATAGTCCTTCTGAAAGGGACACTCATCAAAGTCACAGACTTGATTTTTTGAAAAGATAAACATAATCAACAAACTTTTGTTAGGCTAAAAACAAAAGAGAAGTTTCACATAAATAAAATCATGAATCAATTATTTCCAATTGGTTTGCCATGACACACTATTGCTTTATGGCAAAAAAAATTTTTTTATTGTTAAATCATAGCTGTGTACATTAGTGTAATCAAGGGGTACAATGTGCTGGTTTCATATATAATCTGAAATATTCTCATCAAACTGTTCAACGTAGCCTTCATAGCATTTTCTTAATTATTATATGTAGACATTTGTATTCTTCCTTTAGTAAGTTTCGCCTGTACCCATTCTAAGATGCACTGTAGGTGTGGCCCCCCCCATTACCCTCCCTCCACCTAACCTCCCCCCTCCCTTCCCCTTCCTTGGCCCTTTCCTCATAGTCTTGTACTATAGTTGGGTTATAGCCTTCATGTGAAAGCTATAATTTAGCTTCATAGTAGGGCTGGGTACATTGGATGCTTTTTCTTCCATTCCTGAGATACTTTGCTAAGAAGAATATGTTTTAGCTTCATCCATGTAAACATGAAAGAGGTAAAGTCTCCATCTTTCTTTAAGGCTGCATAATATTCCATGGTATACATGTACCACAATTTGCTAGTCCATTTGTGGGTTGATGGGCACTTGGGCTTCTTCCATGACTTAGCAATTATGAATTGGACTGCAACAAACATTCTGGTACAGATGTCTTTGTTATATTGTGATTTTTGGTCTTCTGGATATAACCTAGTAAAGGAATTATAGGCTCAAATGGCAGGTCTATTTTTAGGTCTCTAAGTGTTCTCCAAACATCCTTCCAGAGGGATGTGTGCATTCCCACAGCAGTGTAGAAGTGTGCCCTTTTCTCCACATCCACGCCAACATTTCTGGTTTTGGGATTTTGTTATGTGGGCTACTCTTACTGGGGTTAGGTGATATCTCAAAGTAGTTTTGATTTGCATTTCTCTGATGATTAAGGATGATGAGCTTTTTTTCATGTGTCTGTAGATCGTGCGTCTGTCTTCTTTAGAGAAGTTTCTCTTCAAGTCCCTTGCCTACCCTGAGATGGGATCACGTGTTCTTTTCTTGCTAATACGTTTGAGTTCTCTGTGGATTCTGATTGTTAGACCTTTATCAGAGGTATAACCAGCAAATATTTTCTCCCATTCTGAGGGCTGTCTGCTTGCTTTACTTATTATGTTCTTGCCGGTGCAGAAGCTTTTTAGTTTGATCAGGTCCCAGTAATGTAGTTTTGATACTGCTTCAATTGCATAGGGAGTCCTCCTAATAAAATATTCACCCAGGCCAATTCCTTCAAGGGTTTTTCCTGCACTTTCTTCAAGGATTTTTATAGTTTCATGGCTTAAGTTTAAATCTTTTATCCAGTGAGAGTCTATCTTAGTTAATGGTGAAAGGTGTGGGTCCAGTTTCAATCTTCTACAGATTGCCAGCCAGTTCACCCAGCACCATTTGTTAAATAGGGAATCTTTTCCCCACTGAATGTTTTTAATTGGCTTGTCAAAGATCAAATAACAGTAAGTAGCTGGATTCATCTCTTGGTTCTCTATTCTGTTCCAGACATCTACTTCTCTGTTTTTGTGCCAATACCATGTTGTTTTGATCAATATTGATTTATTGTACAGTCTCAGGTCTGGTAGCGTGATTCCTCCTGCTTTGTTTTCATTGCTGAGTAATGTTTTGGCTATTTGAGCTTTTTTCTGATTCCATATAAAATGAAGTATTATTTTTTCAACATCTTTAAAGTATGACAATGGAGCTTTAATAGGAATTGCATTAAAAATATATATTGCTTTGGGTAGTACAGACATTTTAACAATGTTGATTCTTCCCAATCATGAGCATGGTATGTTTTTCCATTTGTTAACATCTTCAGCTATTTCTTTTCTTAAAGTGTCATAGTTCTCTTTGTAGAGATCTTTCACATCCTTTGTTAGGTATACTCCCAAATATTTCATCTTCTTTGGCACTACTGTGAAAGGAAGAGAGTCCTTCACAGTTTTTTCGGCTTGGTTATTGTTGGTATATATAAAGGCTACAGATTTATGGGTGTTGATTTTGTAGCCTGAGACGTTGCTGTATTCCTCGATCACTTCTAAAAGTTTTGTAGTAGAATCCCTAGTGTTTTCCAGATATACGATCATATCATCTATGAAGAGTGAAAGTTTGATCTCTTCTGACCCTATGTGGATACCCTTGATCACCTTTTCTTCCCTGATTGCAATGGCTAAAACTTCCATTACAATGTTAAAGAGCAATGGAGACAATGGACAACCTTGCCTGGTTCCTGATCTAAGTGGAAATGATTTCAGTTTAACTCCATTCAATATGATATTGGGCTGTGGGTTTGCTGTAGATGGCCTCTATTAGTTTAAGAAATGTCCCTTCTATACCAATTTTCTTAAGTGTTCTGATCATGAAGTGATGCTGGATATTATCAAAAGCTTTTTCTGCATCAATTGAGAGAATCATATGGTCCTTATTTTTTAGTTTGTTTATGTGCTGAATTACATTTATAGATTTACGTATATTGAACCAGCCTTGAGACCCTGGGATAAATCCCACTTGGTCGTGGTGTATAATATTTGATGTGTTGTTGGATTCTGTTTATTAGGATCTTATTGAGTATTTTAGCATCTATATTCATTAGTGATATTGGTCTATAATTTTCTTTTCTTGTTGGGTCTTTCCCTGGTTTGGGGATCAAGGTGATATTTGCTTCATAGAATGTGTTGGGTAATATTCCTTCTTTTTCTATATTTTGAAAGACGTTTAGTAATATAGGTACTAGTTCTTCTTTAAAGGTTTGGTAGAATT
The DNA here is from genome assembly GCF_027406575.1 of Nycticebus coucang. Taxonomy (NCBI): domain Eukaryota; kingdom Metazoa; phylum Chordata; class Mammalia; order Primates; family Lorisidae; genus Nycticebus; species Nycticebus coucang. The sequence continues at coordinate 45,934,018 of NC_069782.1, forward strand.
CTGACGTAAAGCCATCTGGTCCTGGACATTTTTTTTTTAGGGAGATTTTGTATAGTTGATGCTATTTCAGAACTTGATATAGGCCTGTTCAACATTTCCACTTCATTCTGGCTAAGTCTTGGTAGGTGGCGTACTTCCAGGTATTGGTCAATTTCTTTCAGATTTTCATATTTGTGAGAGTAGAGTTTCTTGTAGTATTCGTTAAGGATTTTTTGAATTTCTGAGGGGTCTGTTGTTATTTCATCGTTACCATTTCTGATTGATGAAATTAGAGATTTTGGTCTTTTTTTCCCTGGTTAGGTTGGCCAAAGGTTTATCTATTTTATAGATCTTTTCAAAAAACCAACTTTTGGATTTATTGATCTGTTGTATAATTCTTTTGTTTTCAATTTCATTTAATTCTGCTCTGATTTTGGTTATTTCTTTTCTTCTGCTGGGTTTGGGGTTAGAGCGTTCTTCCTTCTCCAGTTGCTTGAGATGTCCCATTAAGTTATTAACTTCCTCTCTTTCCGTTTTCTTGAGGAAGGCTTGCATTGCTATAAATTTCCCTCTTAGGACTGCCTTTGCAGTATCCCAGAGGTTCTGGTAATTCATGTCTTGATTGTTGTTTTGTTCCAAAAATTTGGTGATTTCCTTCTTAATCTCGTCTATAAGCTATCTATCCTTCAGCATAAGGTTGTTTAGCTTCCATGTTTTTGTATGGGAATGCAGGTTCCTGTTGTTATTGAGTTCAACTTTTATTCCACGATGGCCTGAGAAGATGCAAGGAATAGTTTCTATTTTTTTAACTTTGCTATAATTTAATAAAAAAGAAAATTATTAAAAAAAAATTTGCTGAGGTTAGATTTGTGGCCTAGGATGTGGTCGATTTTGGAGTATGTTCTGTGGGCTGATGAGAAGAATGTGTATTCAGTTTTGTTGGGATGAAATGTTCTATAGATGTCTGTTAAGTCCAGATGTTGAATGGTTGAGTTTAAATCTAAAATTTCTTTGCTTAGCTTCTTTTTGGAGGATCTATCCAGCACTGCTAAAGGGGTGTTAAAATCTCCAACTACTATGGAACTGGAGGAAATCAAGTTGCTCATGTCTGTTAGAGTTTCTCTTATAAATTGAGGTGTGTTCTGGTTGAGTGCATAAATATTAATAATTGAGATCTCATCATATTGAGTATTACCTTTAACAAATATGAAGTGTCCATCCTTGTCCTTCCTTATTTCAGTTTGTTTAAAGCCTATTGCATCTGCGAATAGAATTGCAACACCTGCTTTTTTCTGCTTTCCATTTGCCTGGAGTATAGATGACCATCCCTTCACCTTGAGTCTAAATTTGTCTTTTAATGTAAGATGCGATTCTTGTATGCAGCAGATATCTGGCTTGAGTTTTATGTATGCAGTCAGCCATAATGTGCCTCTTCAGAGGACAATTTAAACCATTCACATTAATTGAGAATATTGATAAGCCTTTCGAGAGTCCGGTGGACGTTTTTAATCCTTTTGCGACTGTGGAAGTTGGAATTTGATCAAAATTTTCTGGGTGGGTTTACTTTTGTGGTGGAGGCCTATGCTGGTCTTTATGGAGGATAGGTCTGAGAATATCCTGGAGAGCTGGTTTAGTTATGGCAAATTTCTTCAACATGTGAATGTCATTGAAGTATTTAATTTCTCCATCATAAATGAAACTCAATTTAGCTGGGTACAGGATTCTGGGTTGAAAGTTATTTTGTTTTAGGAGATTAAAAGTCAATGACCATCCTCTTATAGCTTGAAAGGTTTCAGCAGACAGATCTGCAGTTATTCTAATAATTTTGCCCTTGTAGGTGATGGTTTTCTTTCATTTGGCTGCTTTCAGAATTTTCTCCTTAATATTAACTTTAGTGAAGTTGATTATCATGTGTCTGGGGGATGTCTTATTTGGGTTGAGTCGTGCTGGAGTTCTGAAACTGTCTGCTATCTGAATTTCAGAATCTCTTGGCATATCTGGAAAGTTCTCTTTCATAATGTCATGGAGAAGAGACTTTGTGCCTTATGAAGCTTTCAGGGATTCCTATAAGATGAATATTGGTTTTCTTCAAATTATCCCAGAGCTCTCTGAGGGAGTGATCTGTTTTTGCCCTCCATTTCTCTTCCTCTTTGGGAGTTTGGGAGCGCTCAAAAGTTTTGTCTTCAATGTCAGAAATCCTTTCTTCTGCTTGCTCCATTCTGTTACTGAGGGATTCTACTGTGTTTCTCAGATCTTTGAGGGCTGTAACTTCTTGTCTCAATGTGTCAGAATCTTTGGTGATTTGGTCTTTGAATTTGTTGAATTCTTGAGATATCTTTTGGGAGATATCTTGAGATATCTTACTGCTGGGAATTCTAATTCGATCTTATTTGTTATCCAGATTTTGAATTTGATTTCTGACATCTCAGCTATTTGTTTGTGCATGGGATCTTGTGCTGTGTCTGCCCCATTGGTCCTTGGGGGAGTTGATCTACTCTGACTATTCATATTCCCAGAGTTTTTCTGTTGATTTTGCCTCATGATTGTTTTTCACTGTTGCCTCTGGCCGTCCTCAGAGTTGGGGAGGTATTTCTCCAAGATTAGACCCCAGCAGGATCACTCTATCATTGCTGGATCTTTGTAGGGAGTGACCCTGTGTAGTTCCTCTGGGGCTGCCCCAGCCAGGGAGTTCTGGTTGTGGAAGCAGCTCCAAAGTGTGACACACCCAGATCCAGCAACATGGTGGGCAGTGGTGCGCACGGTTCTGGGAGTGCCTGGCACCCCGTGACTTTGGCACAGAGAGCCCAAGACTCCAGCAGTCTGTAGCTAGGAGAGGGCTCTGCGCAGATGCAGGGAGGGCTCCAGAGGGCACGTGCCTAACAGAGTTTCTGGCCAGATGAGCAGGCTGGTGTGAAGGCAGGAAGGGTACAGGAGGGAGGACGCAGGGTTCCGCAGCTCCCACAGTTCCTGGTCAGGGTATGTGGAGGCTCATCGGGCACAGGTCGCAGGTAGGGGGTGTGTTGCAGGTCTTATGGAGGTCCAGGTGGTGCCAAGCCCAGGAGTTTGAGGTTGCTATGAGCTGTGATGCCATGGCACTCTACCCAGGGCAACAGCCTGAGGCTCCAGTGTGCCAAAACCGGTCTGACTCTGCCCCTGGGTGTTAAGGCTGTAAGGCAGCTCAGTCCCCACCTTTAGGCTGCTCAGTGTCTAGGTTACTAGCTCCCGCCTGATCCTTGCTCTGTGACCCTGAGAGTGGAGCTTGCCGGGACAGTTCTCTCATGATGGCTCCCTGCGGCCCACAGCCAAACACTATTAGCTCCGTCCGGCTCAGTGCTCAGTCTGGGGCCCTAGAAAATGCCCAAATTTTTCTGCACTCCTGCTCAAGCTCTCCCCAAAGGCAGTTCAACTGAGTGCCAAGTCCAAAAACACTGAAACAGTTCACAGGTAAGGCCTTTCTTGTTTGTAGTCTCACTGCTGCTTGTACTAATGGCTGTGGCGGGAGTAGATCAATTGAACACACGCAACCACTTGCCAGTTTTCCACTGTTTTTGTCCTCCTCTTGGGGTCCAGAAGTTCCTTTCTGACTCCCTGTATTCTCAAAGGGATGATTATAGGTAGATCCCACCAGCCAGACATGCCTGGAGTCTTATCTCCCCAGACTCACTGTGCCCTGTTACAGGGAGGCTGTTACTCGGCCGCCATCTTGGATTGTCTCCCTGAAAAATTTTAAAGATCATTAATTAAATTATTTTTGAAAGAACTTCAAAGCACAGTCAATAATAACTTTTTCTTTACTTTTTTTTGAGACAGAATCTCACTTTGTTGTCCTTGGTAGAGTGCTGTGGCATCATAGCTCAGAGCAACCTCCAACTCTGGATTCTCTTGCCTCAGCTTCCCTAGTAGCTGGGACTACAGGAGACCATCTCAATGCCTGGCTCTATTGTTTTGTTTGTTTGTTTGATGGATGAAGAAAAAGCATTTGACAAAATTTTATTTTTATGTCTTTTCATGATAAAAATCTCTCATCATATGAAATAGAGAAGGAATGTAGCTAAACATAATAAAGGATGCATATGACAAGACCACAGCTAACCCTCACACCCAACATAGAAAGCTAAAGCTCTTCCTCTGTAATCAAGAGCAAGATTGGATGTCTACCTTCACCATTCCTATTCAATAGAATACTGGAAGTCCTCCCTGAAAAAATTAAGCTAGCAAAAGGAATAAAAGGTGTCCAAATTAGAATCTTTTAAAAAAGTAAAATTATCAGGTGGCACCTGTGGCTCAGTAGGTAGGGCCCCAGCCCCACATACCGAGGGTGGTGGGTTCAAAACCCACCCCAGCCAAACGTTAGCAAAAAAATAGCCAGGCATTGTGGCTGGCAGCTGTAGTCCCAGCTGCTAGGGAGCCTGAGGGAAGAGTATCGCCTAAGCCCAGGAGTTGAAGGTTGCTATGAGCTGTGTGATGCTACGGCACTCTACCAAGGGCAATAAAGTGAGACTCTGTCTCTACAAAAAAAAAAAAAGAAAAAGTAAAATTATATCTGTTTGCAGACAACATGATCTTACATACAAAAAAATTTCTAAAAACTCCTCCACCAAAAATCCTTTTAGAACTAATAAATAAATTCAACAAAGTTATGGGGTACAAAATCAATGTACAAAAACCAGTTGCATTTTTTGCACCAATAATGAGCTATCCAAAAAAGAAATTAAGAAAAACAATTTTATTTATAATAGCATTTTAAAAAAGACTTAGAGGCCGGATGTGGTGGCTCATGCCTGTAATCCTAGCACTCTGGGATGCTGATCTTCAAAATCACTTGAGGACAGGAGTTTGAGAACAGCATAAGCAAAGTTAGAGCCCAGTCTGTACTAAAAATAGAAAAAAAAAATTGCCCAGTGTCGTGGCATTCACCTGTAGTCCCAGCTACTGGGAAGGCTGAGGCAGGCGGATTGCTTGAGCCCAGGAATTTGAGGTTGCTGTGAGCTATAATGATGCCACTGCACTCTAACCAGGCAACAGAGCAAGACTCATCTCAAAAATAAATAGATTAAAAATTAAAAGAAAGATATATATATATATATGACACTAAAGACATGTAGGGCAGGTTCAGTGGCTTATCTTTTATCCCAGCATTTTGAGAGGCCAAAGCAGAGGATAACTTGAGGCTAGGAATTCAAGACCAGCCTGGAAAACATTGCAAAGCTAATTTTTTTAAATGCGGTTTTAAAAATGCATAGAAACAAATTTAACCAAGATGAAACATTAGTATACTAAAAAGCATAAAATATTTATGAAAGAAACTAAAAAGCACATAAATGAATGGAAGCCATTTCACATCAGATTGAAAGATTAATATTGTTAAAAAGTTCAAACTACCCAAAGCAATCTAAAGATTCAATTCAATCCCTAAAAATTCCAATGACATTTTCCACAGAAATATTTTTAAGCCCTAAAATTCATAACCAAACTAATCTTGAGGAAGAAGAACAAAGCAAGAGTCATGGCATTATCTGATTGGAAGATATACTACAAAGTTATGGTAATCAAAACAGTCTGGTACTGGGGTAAAAACAGGCATTATAGACCAAGGGAACAGAATAGAGTTCAGAAATAGATCATTTACACTCAATTGATCTTTGAGAAAGTTCTCAAGAACACATAATGGGAAAAGCATAGTCTTTTCAAAAAATGTTGGAAAAAGAGGATGTTCACATGCAGAAAAATTAAATTGGATCCTTATCTCACTCCATATGCAAGAATAAATACAAAATGAGTTAAAAACTTAAACATAGGACCTGAAACTATAAAATAACAAGAAGAAAAATAATTAAAAAATCTTCTTGTCATTAGCCCAGAAAGAATTTTTTGGATGTGACCCCAAAAGCATAGAGAACAAGAGAAATACAGAAAAATGAGATTGCATCAGATTAAAAAGCAAACACTCAACAAAAGGAATCTACGGAAGAGAGGAAAATATTTGCAAACTATAAACCTGCTAATGAGTTAATATCCAAAATATATAAAGGCATGCAAACAACTCAACATCATGGAAACAAATGACCCAGTTAAAAAATGGGCAAAAGACCTGACTAGGAATTTCAAAAAAGAAGACATATAAATTAACCAATGGGCATATAAAAAAGTGCTCATCCTCACTAACCATCAGGAAAATATTATGCAAATCCAAACCATAATGAGATATCACCTCACATCTATTAGAGTGGTTATTATCAAAAAGAAAAAATAACAGTGCTGGAAAAGATGTGAAGAAAAGAGAACATTTGGATACTGTCAGTGGAAATGTAAATTAGTGCAGTCATTATGGAAAACAGTATGGAGGATCCTCAAAATTTTTAAAATAGAACTAGCATGTGATCCAGCAATCCCACTTTGGGGGATTTATATATATCTAAAGGAAATGAAACCCTTATGTTGAAGAGCTGTTCCCACTGCCGTATTCATTGCAGCATTATTCACAATAGCCAAGATATCAAACCAACTTAAATGTCACCACCTGTGGGTGACAGGATAAAGAAAATATCGTACACACAACACACACACACACACACACACACAATGGAATATGATTCACCCATTTGGGACAACATGGATGGATCTGAAGGACATTATGTTAACTGAAATAAGCCAGACCAGAAAGACAAACACTGCATGATCTCACTTACAATGGAGAATCTTTAAAAGTCCAATTTACAAAAGCAGGAGATAGAATGGTGGCTGCAAGGGCTGAGGGATGGGGGACATGGGGAGACATTGTGGAAGGGTACAAAGTTTCAGTTATGAGATGAATGAGTTCTGGAGGTCTACTGTAAAGCATGGTGACTATTGTTAATAACTTTGCATTATACACCTGAAATTTGCTAAGACAGTAGATCTTAAATGTTCCCACCATGAACACACACAAACAACAACCATAGGAGGTGATGGATACGTTAATTGACAGGATTGTCACACTCGTTTCACAATAGATACATATATTTAAATATTATATTGTACATTAAGTGTATACAATTTCTCTTTGTCAATTATACCTTCAATAAAGCTGGAAAAAATTGAAAGAATAAGTTCAACAAGAAGTGGTATCACTTCACCTAAATTGGATGCTGCTCCACACTTTGGAGGGCCACTTTCCTTCCCTCCAGCCTGTCCCTCCCCAACGTATGAGGAGTATTCTAGGTCAAGAGGCACATCCATCTGGAGCCCATTTCCCTCCCTCATTTGCTCATTTTTATTCTGTGCTCCAGGTATCCCAGAACATGGAATTTTTTTTCTACTTTCACCTTTTTTTGGATCCACCATGCACACCCCTAGACTAGGCAGCCAAGGTACAGCCGTGGGAGAGGAAGTGGGTGGCTGTGGTGTGGATAGTGCTCGAATGCATACACCAGGATGTTCACACACACGTGCAGGATGGACCTCAGAGTGGGGAGAGAAGAACTGTGCAAGCCAGATGACTTGCATCACTGTCTTTTAACACAAAACTGGTAGGAGTTGGTGAATTTTAAATGTGAACTTGGCTTCTAGGTTGTTATGAAGATATATTGATCAAAGTAAAAGATAGTACTTATTTTACTATCTTGTTAGCTTGCCTTATATAACTAAGCTTTAGGCACATAGTTTATGAAACTTCTTTTGCTATTTTGCCCCAATGCTTGCAAGGGCTAGGAAAAGGCCTGCTTAGATACGCCAACCAGACATTTCACCACATTTGCTTTCTTGTCTGTCTACCTATCACCTACCCATCCATGTGTCTCTTTTTAAAGATGAGCCATTTGAGGGTATGTGCCGACATCCTGAGACTTCCTCTTTAAATACTTCATCATGTGTTTTCTAAGAATAAAGGCATTCTTTTTTGTAATCAAAATTTTGTTCTGATACCAAAGAATTTTCATGTTGACAGAATACAATCTTATGTTCAAATTTGCTCCATTGTCTTAGAAATGCCCTGAGGGTTTCTTTCTTTTCTTTTTCTTCCTTTCTTCCTTTCTTCCTTCCTTCCTTCCTTCCTTCCTCCCTCCCTCCATTCCTTCTTTCTTTTTAACTTTCAGATTGATACGAGGGTACAAATGATTGGGTTACATGGTTTGCAGTCTATTAGGTAAAGTCCAAGTTGTAGTTGAGCCCGTCCCCCAGGAAATGTGCTGTATACCCTTAGATTGTACTATAAGGTGAGAGCTTACTACAAAACCTCCTCCCATCTCCCCATACTCCCACTTGAATTTAATTGTGTTTTTCTCCCACATGGGTGTGTAGTTGTTCATCTACTGGTTTCATATCCTTTTTTTTGAGGCCAAGTCTCACTTTGTCACCCTTGGTAGAGTGCTGTGGCATCATAGCTCACAGCAACCTCCAACTCTTGGGCTCAAATGATTCTCTTGCCTCAGCCTCCTTAGTAGCTGGGACTTCAGACACCCACCACAATGCCCGGCAATTTTTTTATTTTTCAGCAGGCCCGGGCCAGGTTTGAAACCACCAGCCCTGGAGCATATGACTGGTACCCTAACCCCTGAGCTATGGGTACCCTTGGTTTTATGTATTGTTTAGATTTCAATCTAGAATCTAATCAAGGACAACCCACTATACTTGTTTTTCATGATGGATACTAATAAAATTCTGAAAACACTAAAAAAAGCTTTGTCTTAAATAGAGCTCCAATCAGATTGCTTGGTGCAATTGGTGGAGGTGTTAATATACTAAACACAATTTATTGAAAAGGAATACAAGGGATGAGGGACAGATGAATGTTCACAGCCTTTGAACTTTGCTTCACAGTTTTTTTCTAAGGCTATTTATTATTCCTAAACAACATGTACCTGCCTTTTTTTCGTTGACTTCTGCTTTGATTTTACATTTGTCTTAAAATTAAGAGAAACAAAGAGCATTTCAAATGATGGATTTTGTTAAGTGAGTAAAAGTTTAAGCAAGTTGTCTTCACATGTTTTTAATTAAAATTTTTTTTGAACTTTTGCACATTTACACATCTTTGTGGTGTTAAACACTGACTTTCTCACCTCTCTCGGCCAGATTTCTTTTTCAGTGTCTTCATATGCATGGTACAACCCTGATGTTTGTGAAAACTCAATCATTTCCTGACGGCTTATTCCTTTTATGGCAACATGGTGTAATGTTATAAACATGAGGCTTTATGTCTTGTAAGCTTTTATTCAAGAATAAAACAAATGTTCTTAACAGGAAATACATCAAACAGGGGTACATTGGGGCTGGGAGTGTTAGCTCATGTCTGTAATCCTAGTACTTCCTAGCACTTTGGGAGGTTGAGGCAGGAGCATCAATTGAGGCCAGGAGGTCAAGGCCAGCCGAGGCAACACAGTGAGCCTCTGTCTCAACACACACACACACACACACACACACACACACACACTAGCTGGGTGTGGTGGAATGTTCCTGTAGTCATAACTACTAGGAAGCCTGAAGTCAGAGGATTGCTTGAGCCAAGAGTTCAAGGTTGCAGTTATCGGGCCACTGTACTCCGGCCTGGGCGACAGTGTGAGACCCTGTCTAAATAAAAGTAAATAAGTAACATTGGATATTAGAGATTAACACCGCCAGCTATTCATCTGGGTATATTTTTTCTTTTTAAAGGTATGGAACACTTCACGAATTTGTGTGTCATCCTCATGTAGGGACCATGCTAATCTTCTCTGTATCATTCCAATTTTACTATATGTGCTGCTGAAGTGAGCACTTCAGTATATTTTTATGTGAACTCAAGAGGCCATTGGAAACCTTGACACTCAGTAGTGTACCAGTTCAGAGTCAGGAATGACAGTGCCAAACAACATACAGATTGCCCACACAAGTGGCTGAATAACGACACCTTTGTTTCGTGATAGTTCAATGTACACCAACTTTGTGTTATTCACAAAATTATTAAAGATTTTGTATAAAATTACCTGCAGACTATGTACATAAGGTATATTTAAAGCATAAATGATGCATATGTAAATATGCATCATCCAGGATGCATATGCAAATATTCCAAAATCTGAAAAAATTCAAAATCAGAAACACTGCTCATCCCAAGCACTCAGCTTGTATAGCCCATAAAATAGATGAAACTTCATGCATCTATGGCAGTGTTTTTCAACCTTTCTTATCTCATGGCACACTTGAACCTATAGTTAAAGTTCCACAGCACACTTAAATTATGTTGAGCAAAAAGAACATACTTACTGTATTTTGAACTTCTTTTTTTTTTTTTTTTTTTCAGTTTTTGGCTAGGGCTGGGTTTGAACCTGCCACCCCCTGGCATATGGGGCCTGTGCTCTACTACTCCTTGAGCCACAAGTGCTGCCCTGAACTTCTTTTAAAAATAATTTAATTATCTTTTAAAAATTTTCATGGCACACCCATTGAAAAATCACTGATCTAAGGCTATGCTATTCAAAGTGTGGTCCAAGGAATAGTGCCAGATAGCAAATTATTTACCAGTCCACAAAAAGTAAGTAATAAATTGAGAAATTTTAAAGCTATAAGTCAGAGCAGTTGTATATGTGTCGAAGGTAAGAATAGGAAACTTAATCTGTATTTTTTATGTCTCTTTATGTTACGTTTCTAGTGCTTTATGTTTTGTATTTGATAAAAGCATGACTTCCTCATGGGTTAGTAAAAGAAAAACTACACATTCACTTGAGATAGTTTAAGCAACATCCTGAAAAAGGTGTTTGGCAGAGGTGAGGAGTGCGTGTGTGTGAGGGGGGTGAGTGCATGTGTTTGTGCATGTGTGAGGGGTGTGTGTGCATGTGTGTGTGCATGTTTGTGTGCATGTGTGTGTGTGTGCGTGTTTGTGTGCGTGTGTGAGAGAGGGTGTGTGCACGTTTGTGTGCGTGTGTGTGTGTTGCTTGAAGGAAAAGAGGGGTAAAGCAGAAAGATCAAACAATACATCATTTGTGAAAGTGCTGGAGTTTTTTAAAATAATAAAACAACATGCATATTCTAAGTATTGTTCTTATTAATTCCCAATATGATGAAAACAAATGCATAAACTCACGAATTTTCCATAATTATTTGAAACCATTTTTAGAAAATAAATAAAACAACACAGGTATGCCAGGTCACATCTTTCACACCGAACGTTGTTTTCGGCAGATTATTTTTTCTCCTGGTTTATTTTTCTTGCTCTTCAGGCATTTTCCCCGTACTGAGTCCATCTCAGCTCTGAGGCTTCCGGCAGGAGGACTCCCGGGCAGCCGGCCCCCTCCCCAGCAGTCTCCTGCTGGTCTGTGTCCCCGCTGGCTGCTCAGTCGGCCCTTCCCCTGCGGCTCCCTCGGCCCCTCCTCCTCTCACCGCAGCGGTCCTTGAGATCCCACTTCCTGTGCCAGCCTTCCTTCCACTAACCTCACCCCCCTCAGATCACTCCAGTAGGTTAACAGTCAACACTGAGATATATTTGGTATAATTTGGCCAATTTGTTTCGGAATTATTTGCAATTGTTCTTCTGCAACACAACTCCTTTGGATCCAAGTGCTGGCAGAATAGGAGTGGCTACTTTTGTTCTAAAAGGGCAATGCCCAATACAGCAGCCATTAGTTTTTTAATTTAAAATATTTCAGTTTTAAATAATTAACATTAAATAAAAATAAATTAAATTAACATTAAATAAAATTAAAAATATAATTCCTCAGTTGCTTCAGCCAGATGGCAGGTGCTCAGTAGGCGCACGTGGCCAGTGGCCGTCCCAGTGAAGGGAGAGAATATTTTTACCATTGCAGAAGGTTCTTGTTGGGGCTCATCAATGATACCCCAAAGAATGATACTTAGACAAAGTTTGAATGACAGAAGCAGGTTCAGAACCAAGGTCTCTCTGACCTTCCCCCACACCCCCCATCTCACTCCTCTGCCTCTCCCCAAGGACAGGAAGGGACTTTCTCTGAAGTTCCCTTATCTGACCAAGGAAAGTTCCTCCAGAAGGAATGCAATTATCTGGGGCTCCCTCCCTATACTCTCATCAGACAGGGAAGATTGACTCACAGGAAAGAAGGCCAGAAACCACACCACATCTAGAGCACAGAGGAATTTGTCCTAGGCTATTGTCTGTTTGGGGGGCCCATTTATCTCCCTTAGAAACCTCCTCTTCCTTTAAAAGTGCCTACAGCCCCCACTTTCCTCTCCCTATGAAAAAGGGGTGTATAGTAAAGCCTCTGTCTAATTGGATTATATTCCTTAGACGTCCCCGGGCACATAACAAATTTGTGTGCCCTTTCCCCTTTAACCTATTGCGAGTTTATTCAGCAGACTCGGTGGTTAAACCTCGAGAAGGGAGAGAGGTCCTCTCCCTCTTGTGTTCTGCTGGGCACCACTGTTGTAGTATTCCTCATAATCACTACCACAGTGCTCTGTTTTCAGAAGACAGTCAACAAATGAATAATAAACAAAATAGAAGACATAGTCTAATAAAATTTTTATTACTAAGATCAAGAGATCTATGACATGGCTGGGTGCCTGTAGCTCAGTGGCTCAGTGGTTAGGGCACCTGCCGTATGTGCCGGGCTGATGGGTTCGAATCTGGCCCGGGCCTGCTAAACAAGAAGAAAAAAATAGCTGGGCGTTGTGGCGGGCACCTGGAGTCCCAGTTACTAGGGAGACTGAGGCAAGAGAATTGCTTGAGCCCAAGAGTTGGAGGTTGCTGTGAGCTATGACGGCACAGCACTCTACCAAGGGCGACAAACTGAGACTGTCTCAATTTAAAAAAGAGAGAGAGAGATCTATGAGACCTCATATTTTAAAAAAATAAATAGTTGGAATGAAAAGAGGTAGACATTGAGAGGCTTAAAAAATACAATAAAAATAAAAGAGAACATCTGCTCTTTCTATTTTCACAGTCTTGTATGTGTGAGATTCTTATGAGAATAAAAATAAGAGGTACTATAATTATAAATCCTTAGTAATAATTGCAACAATGTGAACAATAATTTGACTCTTATTCCTGGTTTTAAAACAAAAGGACAGGGGTTGGTGACTGGAAAGTGTTTCAGATGAGCTAGACCCTTTCTCTCATTATTCTTTTCTTCGTTATATTTTACCACAGAGTTTGTAGACTCAGTCCCTTCAGGGAGCTGAACACAGAAACATTAAGAAAATATTAGTGCATCCTGCAAAGTCAAAGTTACCTCCAAACAAAACTCTGGCCCTGAAACTTTGAGCCCCGCAGCCAGCTGAGATGAGATGAGATGAGTAAGATGAGTTTCTTACTCACATTGGGGTAAGAAGCAGTCTTGGATTTTGATTTCATCTCTAATTGAAAAAGTAGCCAACCCAGGCAGACAGGCTACAGGTTCCCCACAGGGGTGAAGGCCTCATCCCCTTAAGGGCTCTGAACGGTGGCTGCCCTCCAGCTCTGACACTGGACTGTCAATTGCTTTTTCTCTATTTTTTTTTTAATTGCATGTAGTGATCACAAAATAACAGCAAACTAATTTCATGTAGTAATCACAAAATTCTGGGGGGAATTAAAAAAATACTTTAGCTCAATAAACTGTTAGGTTTTTACAAGAAAGTGTTGCAGTTTCATACGTCATTAAGTAAAAACATAATAAATGTCTTTCTTAGTGTACCCACACACGGCAGAGAAAGACTCTTCTCAGTCTGAAAAAGGCAGTAAGAGCCATTTAGCCCAAAGATGAGTAAACCCTTCAGTAAGGTCTTTGCTTGGGAACTCTGTATCAGTGAGTTTCCTAGCAAGAAATAGGTGGCACATTCCAACTGGGTAACTGGAAAGGAACTATTTCCAAAATTGAAGAAAGCTTTATGGAAAGTGTAAGGAGTATCGGACTAGCAATATAGGAAGCCCTGACCTACTGTGCCTGAGAGGTACCAGGAATCCAGAGCGCAGCCAGATGGAGAGGGTTGCTTGTTCTGCTTGTATGGAGCTCTGACCAGCAATTCAGGGATGGAGACGATTTGTGGCGAAGAGAGAGGGCAAGAAGTACACTGACCTCACTGTCCACCAACCCTCTCTGGGCCAAACCCAACAACAGAGTGGCCAGTTGATGTGGCTCATATCAGTTATCCTTCGTTGGCACAGACCAGAGTGAATTAGGGTCTGGAGGGGCAAATAGGAAATATTTGCCCAGCTAGCCTCTTTGGCTACTTATTCTGCTAGAATGAGTCAATGAGATAATGTTTACAAGGCTCTTAGCATTGTGCCTACTATGCTATAAGTAGAAGCTCAATAAAAGCAGGTAAGCTGGGTATAAATTTTACAGTCACAGAACTTATTGCTCAACATGTGTACATACTTAGCTTTTTTAACAAAGTGCTTGTTAGGTATAGATCTCAAGCCTTAATTTGCGTTGAGTAGACTGCAGAAAACATAATCTTACCGAATCATTGTACTACATTCATTTGGGGAAAATTCATTTTCTTTAGATAAATGGCCAAATTCTGGATCTTCCCTTCTACTCCACCTCTGTGAAAATGAATCATTCAAAGCTCGGTACCTGTAGCTCAGTAGTTAGGGCTCTGGCCACATGTACTGGGGCTGGTGGGTTCGAACCCAGCCTGGGCCTGCTAAACAATAACAACAGCAACAACAACAACAAAAGTAGCCAGGCATTGTGGTGGGTACCTGTAGTCCTAGAAAGAGAAGAGAATCACTTGAGCCCAAGAGTTTGAGACTGCTGTTTGCTGTGATGACACAGCACTCTACTGAGGGCAACATAGGGAGACACTGTCTCAAAAAAAAAAAAAAAGAGTCATTCAAGATATAAGCTTTTGGGCGGCGCCTGTGGTTCAGTGAGTAGGGTGCCGGCCCCATATGCCGAGGGTGGCGGGTTCGGACCCAGCCCCGGCCAAACTGCAACAGAAAAATAGTCGGGCGTTGTGGCGGGCACCTGTAGTCCCAGCTGCTTGGGAGGCTGAGGCAGGAGAATCACGTAAGCCCAAGAGTTAGAGGTTGCTGTGAGCTGTGTGACACCAGGGCACTCTACCCGAGGGCGGTACAGTGAGACTCTGTCTCTACAAAAAAAAAAAGATATAAGCTTTTGTAACTTTAAAATATTTTGAGCCTTAAGGGAATGTGTTTATGGGGCCTGTACCTAGGAAGCTGCAACTATCATTTCTCTGGTTCTAGAGTAGCCTTCCTCCTTACCTATGCTGTTTTATAAAATGTTGCAAATGACTAAAGATGCCAGGGAAGACTCCCTCCCTTTTCACTGCTGATCTTTTTTATAGACTAACTTCCCTCTTCCCTCTTACCTTTCACAACTATCCCATTGTCTTAAGACAGAATCTTAAATACATTCTTAAATTTGGAAAGGAAATGAAAACAAGCTGCAAAGAAAAGCAAACAAGCCATATGGAAAAGAAAACAAACTGTAACTAATTATATTTTTGTAACACATAAACTAGCCTTATGTAGGAAATGTAATCCTATTAAATTTATTTTCTTGCTATATAAGGAAAACCCTAACTTTCAACTGTGAAGCATTGACCCCATTGCTCTGGAGTCCATATTTCCTGGGAAGTCATTCCCAACTTTGAGTTTGAAGAAAGTCTATACTTAATCATATTTCCTGTATATTATTACTTAGGGTTGACACCTCCATCTCTCTCCTCAGACTAACTGTTAATGAAAGTTCACTACTTGTCCCTGAGGTCGAATCAGTGGGAACGAAGAATGAGGGCAGGTCGTTTAAGGAAAAGGAAAGAGAAGTTTATTAATTTGCCAGAAAACGAGGAGGGCAGTTGACTAGCATCTCAAAGATGGCCAATCTGATTTTAAGCAGAAAAACAGGTCTTTTGAAAAGGGGGATTTGGGATTGCTGGGCTTGGGTCTACATGACCAGTGTAAGATGTCACGGCTTTGAGCTATTGTTTGACTATAATTATTGGCTGTGGTAGGTCAGCCTTATCTATGGTGACTACAGTCTCCTGACCCTTGTCCAGAAAATTTTGTTGAGCCATCTCCTGGGGTTCAAAATACTAGAAAACAAACAGAAAAAAAACATTTTTCTGCCCCTTCGATTACTGGCCATGGGCAGGAATGTAGATTTTAATTCCTGAACAGGGAGGAGTGTTTTAAAGAGACAACTTTTAAAACATTTTGCTGCCCTTTTTTGGACCTTTACCTTTGTTACATGATCTAAATTTCTAGAAGTCTTATGAATTATCTATTCCCTGCCATTCTCTGTTTGTTCTGTGATGTTATCATACAATCTTTCCAGTTTTCTGGTTTCTGGCGTACACTTTATGATCTGAGCCTTCTAAGATTTATCTTTAATATTTATAGTCAAGCTTTGAGATTGAAAATATACAGAAAAAAACTAAAAATCACTTCAGCTTCACTTGCCACTTTGGCTAGATCCGTGTGTGCAGTGAATTATCTGTACACTAATGCACTAGAGTCTCTACGACTTGGTGATAGTGTGATAGAGTCAAATGTCATAGAATTCTTTCCAAAGTAACTGAATTAAAGAGCAGATATAATATTTAATCAATGACCGTCAGCTATGATCCTATTCATTATGTGTATAAAACTAACTTCGTGGGTGCTTCATATTTATTAAGAAGTGATTAAGATGGGTCACTAAACAGCCACACATGAGTGCTATTTGACCTGTCTTGTCAGGGGACAATTTAATTTTCATAGATGTGTTAAGTTTCAGGTTTGGCTCTCCATTGAGTTTGTGCTTCCAGACAATAACTCTTTTTTCTTTTTTGGCATCAGTGATATAAAAATGGAAATAAATTTACTGGAGACTCTAGGATTTGGTTTTGTATAAGTTACAGGGGAGTGAGGGATTAAAACCACTGATAACACATTGAGTTTTTATCTGCTCCAGAAGGATGTTTGCACAGTTCTCTGAATATTAGAGTTTTGACATTTTGAAATAAGATGACTATGGCTGGCGGTTTTGCCAATATTCAAACTGGTAAAGAATGATGCTATTTCTAAATTTAAACCATGGCAATCATTAGGAATTAGTTCATCTATGCCTGTCTTTGTGGTTACTTCTGAACAGATGAGAGTCTAACTCTTAGTTCCTTGTCCATGTTAATCTGTGCATTTAAAAGGAAGACAAGTGTAATGAAGGAAAGTACATTGTATGCTTGGAAAGTCTAGTAGGAATCAATAGAAGATCCTAACTTGCTGTGGACCTTGTTAAAGTACATGAAACAGCAAGCCTTCACATAGGTCTTCACTGATAGACCACCAGGTTCTTGGTGCTCATTAAGTAACAAGAGAAGATCCAGCAACAATGGTAGAGAGGTTATAATAGCAAATGTCTACTTAGTGTTTTGTCTACCAGGCGCTGTGATAGGTGAGAAGGAGAAGGGACTCCTTCTGGGCACCCCTAGGCATGTAAATAAATGAAAAATCTTGAGTGCCTTTAAGGGAAATTTTAGGCACCAAACTAGACTTGAAAAGTAGATGAACAACCTGAGAGCAAGAAGATAGGTATAACAATAGCCCCCAAGCAAAACTAAAGGATCACATCTTAACACGCCTTCTTGAATTGTTTTTAAGAAACCTCCACAAGAGAGGGAGGGGCAAGATGGCCGACTGGATGCAGCCTCCGACATAGGCTCCTGTCCAAAGAGAAGGATAATGTCCACAGGGTATCCAATTGAGCTGAAGACAGGAAGCCCAACCCAGAGAGAAGAGATAACTATGGGTCACCCTTGCTGAGACAAGCTGCGATTCCAAGACAATAATCTCCAGGTATGCCAACATCTCTGGTCTTGAGATTTTGTGATATAGGCTAGTCTCACTGGAGTTAGATGGTATCTCAAAGTAGTTTTGATTTGCATTTCTCTGATGATTAAAGATGAGCATTTTTTCATATGTCTGAAGGCCATGCGCCTGTCTTCTTCAGAGAAGTTTCTCTTCAAATCCCTTGCCCAGCCTGCAATGGGATCCCTTGTTCTTTTCTTGCTAATGCGTTTGAGTTCTCTGTGGATTCTGGTTATTAAACCTTTGTTGGAGACATAACCTGCAAATATCTTTTCCCATTCTGAGGGCTGTTTACTTGCTTTACTTACTGTGTTCTTGGCTGTGCAGAAGCTTTTTAGTTTGATCAAGTCCCTGTAGTATATTTTTGAAGCTGCTTCAATTGCCTGGGGGTTCCTCCTCATAAAATACTCGCCCAGACCGATTTCTTTGAGGGTTTTCCTGCACTCTCCTCTAGTATTTTTATAGTTTCATGTCTTAAGTTTAAGTCTTTAATCCAGTGAGGGTCTATCTCAAGACCAGAGATGTTGGCATGGATGTGGAGAAAAGGGAACACTTTTGCACTACTGGTGGGAATGCAAATTAATACATTCCTTTTGGAAAGATATATGGAGAACACTTAGAGATCTAAAAATAGATCTGCCATTCAATCCTGTAATTCCTTTGCTGGGCATATACCCAGAAGACCAAAAATTACATCATAACAAAGATATTTGTACCAGAATGTTTATTGCAGCCCTATTCATAATTGCTAAGTCATGGAAAAAGCCCAAGTGCCCATCAATCCACGAATGGATTAATAAATTGTGGTATATGTACACCATGGAATATTAGGCAGCCTTAAAGAAAGATGGAGACTTTACCTCTTTCATGTTTACATGGATGGAGCTGGAACATATTTTTCTTAGTAAAGTATCTCAAGAATGGAAGAAAAAGTACCCAATGTACTCAGCCCTACTATGAAACTAATTTAGGGCTTTCACATGAAAGCTATAACCCAGTTACAACCTAAGAATAGGGGGAAGGGGGAAAGCGAGGGGCTGGAGGGGGCAGGTGGGTAGAGGGAGGGGGATTGGTGGGATTACACCTGTGGTGCATCTTACAAGGGTATATACGAAACTTAGTAAATGTGGAATGTAAATGTCTTAGCACAATAATTAAGAAAATGCCATGAAGGCTTGTTAACCATTGTGATAATAATGTGTCAAATGGTCTATGAAACTAGTGTATGATGCCCCATGATCATATCAATGTACACAGCTATGATTTAATAAAAATAAAAAAAAAAAAAAAAACAATCTCCAGGTACAAAACTCAACCGAAAGGAAAAATGCCCAACCCCTCCCCCAAGAAAGCTGCGAGTTCTTTTCTTTTTATCCTTTTCCTTTCGCTCTTTGTTTGCTCCTGTGGTATTTCTACAGGCAAGTAGTGAACTGAGGACCTCTTGTCTCAACCCACGGGTGAGAGCAGTCAGAAGTGGGGACTTCTTCCTCCAGAGGGACCCTGCAGTGACTTTGATCATTCTCTTACCAGGCAGAAAAACTGAACTTACATTTTCCCTGCCATTCTGAACTTTCAGTCCACCCTTCCCCCCTAAATGGATAAACCAGATCCCTAACCGCTGCAGAGACTGAGGGAGGAGGCTCATGAGCCGTGCCCCCGCAAACAGCCTGTCTGAACGAGTACCCCGCCCCCTGCCTGGTTGGTCACCCGCTCCCCCCCGCCTCTCCACCGTGCCCCACCCACCCAGAGACCACTGAGGCCACACCACGCCCCACCCGCCTAGACCACCGAGGCTGCATGCTGCGCCCTGCCCATCCGGAGACCACTGAAGCTGCGTGCTGAGCCTGCCCTGCCTCCACACAAGGCCCCTGCCTGACCAAAATCGCCAGTGGAGTAGTGATCTTGCTGAAGTCACCAGGCGCTAGATGCTGCCAGAATCCATGCAGTGTACCCCACCCTGCTGCCAGATCCATGTGCAGCATGCTCCTAGAAACACCCCCCCAACTCTGTGCACTACCAGAGGAAACTAGAAGTCACTCTATAGGGACACTGGTGCTGCAGAGTGACAGGGACAAAGGTGCGGTGGCTGAGGGAAATAAGCATTTGCAGGCCTCGTATCCCAGGATTAGACTGAGCCCAAGTGGAACACTCGCCAGTGGAAATTGAATGCCCAAGGTAGGTAGGCCTCAGCTCCCACAGCTGGCTGGTAGCGGCAGGCAGTGGCTAGGCCTTGGGGGTATTGACCTTCCTTTGACTCTGACAGGAGCTAAGCCCTGGCACTTCACATTATTGGAGGAAACAGAACTGCAGCCCTGCAGGGTCACCAGTTATTAGGCGTGAAAAAGGAACAAAGTGGAGAAAGAGACTCAGCCCCCTGGTCCTACTGTGCTACCGGATGGGCCTTTCTGACTCTGTAGAGCACCAGAGAGAGCCAAATCTGAGCAGCCAGTAGACCTCTGCTACCTAGCTGCTGGAGACCTTTCAAATTCTCCCACCTGAGAGTTCGTACTGACAGAGTCAATTGGTTTGGAACCTCTAACTTGGGACAATTACCCAAGGACCCTCTAGGGGGATATCCTGGTTGTGTAGTAACAGGAAGGGTTGATTTTCCCATTCCAGTTGTTGTCTGGGGAGGTGGGGTTTCTTAATTGCTTGTATTTCTTCACAGCTAAAACTTCTCCAGAGTCACTGATCCACCAGGACAGGACAAGAACCAGTTGAATACAAGATTGAGCCACCTAACCCCACCGCACCAAGTAGGTTCCCCCGCCTCAAACTGTAATACTGTATAGGTCCTTTGCAAAGCTAAAGGGGAAAAAGCTGCAGCCATCAGTCTCAGATCCTTAACAAAGGGCTGGTTAACCACAACTCCAGGAAGCCCCAATCCAATCTCACCTTACCAGACCACCTAGCCAACAGTGAAAAACAATCATGAGGCGGATTCAGTGGGAAAACTCTGGCAACATGAACAATCAGAGCAGATCAACTTCCCCAAGAAACGATAAAGCAGATACAGCACAAGATCCTTTTCCCAAACAAATGGCTGAGATGACAGAAATCGAGTTCAGAATTTGGATAGCAAATAGGATCAACAAAATGGAGGAAATGATGCAATTGGAATTTAAAGCAGAAATTCAAATGATGTCTCAAGAATGTAATGAATTTAAAGACAAAATGACCAAAGATTTTGACACATTAAAGCAAGAATTTGCAGCCCTCAAAGATCTAAAAAATACAGTAGAATCCCTCAGTAACAGAATGGAGCAGGCAGAAGAAAGGATTTCTGATATTGAAGACAAAGCTTTTGAACACTCCCAAACACTCAAAGAGGGAAAAAAGTGGAGAACAAAAAAGGATCATTCTCTCAGAGAGCACTGAGATAATTTGAAGAGGTCTAATATTTGCCTTATAGGAATACCTGAAAGTGATGAGCTTGCCACAAGAATACAGATGCTTTGCTTCATGAAATAATTAAAGAGAATTTTCCAGACATGCCCAGAGATTCTGAAATTCAGACAGCAGACAGTTTCAGAACACCAGCATGACTCAACCTAAATAAAAATTCTCATAGATATAATTAATTTTGCTAAAGTTAATATGGAGGAGAAAATTCTGAAAGCTGTAAGAAGTAAGAAAACCATTACATACAAGGGGAAGAGCATTAGAATGACTGCAGATCTCTCCACTGAAACCTTTCAAGCTAGATGAGGGTGGTCATCAAACTTTAATCTCCTTAAACAAAATAACTTTCAACCCAGGATCCTGTATCCAGCTAAACTGAGTTTAATCTATGATGCAGAAATTAATTACTTTAATGACATTCACATGTTGAAGAAATTTGCCATAACTAAACCAGCTCTTCAGGAAAGTCTCAGACCTATCCTTCATAATGAACAACACAATCCTCCACCACCAAAGTAAAATCACTCAGAAACTTTTGATCAAATTCTAACTTCCACAGTGGCAAAAGGATTAAAAATGTCCACTGGACTTTCGAAAAACTCGATACCCAAAACTCTGTCGGGTTTATCACTACTCTCAATTAATGTGAATGGCTTAAATTGCCCTCTAAAGAGACACAGGGTGGCTGACTGGATACAAAACTCAGACCAGACATCTGCTGCATTCAAGAATCTCACCTTACCATAAAAAATAAACATAGACTCAGCGTGAAGGGATGGTCATCTATAATTTAGGCAAATGGAAATCAGAAAAAAGCAGGTGTTGCAATTTTATTTGCAGATACGATAGGCTTTAAACCAATCAAAGTAAGAAAAGACAATGATGGTCACTTCTTATTTGTTAAGGGCAACACTCAACATGATGAGATTTCAATTATCAACATCTATGCACCCAACCAGAATGCACCTCGATTTATAAGAGAAACTCTAACTGACATGAGCAATTTGATTTCCCCCAGCACCGTAATTGTTGGAGACTTTAACACTCCTTTGGCAGTGTTGGATAGATCCTCCAAAAAGAAGCTCAGCAAAGAAATTTTAGAATTAAACTTAACCATTCAACATTTGCATCTAATAGACATCTATAGAACATTTCATAGATGAAATGAAAACTGAATACACATTCTTCTCATCAGCCCATGGATCATCCTCTAAAATTGATCACATATTAGGTCACAAGACTAACCTCAGCAAATTTAAAAGAATAGAAATCATTCCTTGTATTTTCTCGGACCACCACAAAATAAAAGTTGAACTTGGTAACAACAGGAATCTCCACACAGATACAAAAACATGGAAACTAAATAACCTGATGCTAAATGATAGCTGAGTCATAGTCGAAATTAAGAAGGAAATTGCCAAATTTTTGGAACAAAACAATAATGAAGAAATGAATTATCAGAACGTCTGGGATACAGCAAAGGCAGTCCTAAGAGGAAAATTTATAGCATTGCAAGCCTTCCTCAAGAGAACAGAAAAAGAGGAAGTCAATAACTTAATGAGTCATCTCAAGCAACTGGAAAAGGAAGAACTTTCCAACCCTAAACCGAGCAGAAGAAAAGAAATAACTAAAATTAGAGCAGAAATTAATGAAATTGAAAACAAAAGAATCATACAACAGATCAACCATTGAAAGAGTTGGTTTTTTGAAAAGGTCAATAAAATAGATAAACCATTAGCTAACCTAACCAGAAATAGAAGAGTAAAATCCCTAATTTCATCAATCAGAAATGATAAAGGCCAAATAACAATGGACTCCTCAGAAATTCAGCAAATCCTTAATGAATACTACATAAAACTCTACTCTCAGAAGTATGAAAATCTGAAGGAAATAGATCAATACTTGGAAACATGTCACCCTCCCAGACTTAGCCAGAAAGAAGTGGAAATGTTGAACAAGCCTATAACAAGCTCTGAAATAGCATCAACTATAAAAAATCTCCCCAAAAAGAAAAACCCAGGACCAGATGGCTTCACATCAGAATTCTACCAAACCTTTAAAGAGGAACTAGTACTTATATTACTCAATGTTTTCCAAGACGTGGAAAAAGAAGGCATACTTCCCAACTCATTCTATGAAGCAAATATCACCCTGATACCCAAACCAGGAAAAGACCCAACAAGAAAAGAAAATTATAGACCAATATCTCTAATGAATATTGATGCAAAAATATTCAATAAGATCCTAGCAAACAGAATCCAACAACACATCAAACAAATTATACACCACAACCAGGTGGGTTTCATCCCAGGGTCCCAAGGATGGTTCAATATACGTAAATCCATAAATATAATACATCACATAAACAAATTAAAAAACAAAGACTATATGATTCTCTCAATTGATGCAGAAAAAGTTTTTGACAATATTCAGCATCCTTTCTTGACCAGAACACTTAAGAAAATAGGTATAGAAGGAGGAGACTGCTGGCGGACAATGGTAACAAGGGTTCATTTGGATTTCTTGGCTTGCATGCTCACCATCGCCGTAGGCACCACTGCTGCTACCAAGTCCCCAGCGCAGGTGCCAGTGTACTTCCCAGACATGGAAACTGTTGTTCGCTGCTGCCCATTCTTACCCCAGGTCCCCCAGGCCTTTCTGCAGAAGGCCAGTAAATCTCTGTTGTTCTATGCCCAAAACTGCCCCAAGATGATGGAAGTTGGGGCCAAGCCAGCCCCTCGGACACTGTCCACTTCAACAGTACACTGCCAGCAGATCAAAGAAACCTCTTCAGCCAATGAGAAGGACAAAACTGCCAAAGCCAAGGTCCAGCAGGCTCCTGACAGATCCCAGCAGATTCCAGATGGCACACAGCTTCCATCTGGACACCCCTTGCCTGCCACAAGCCAGGGAACTGCGAGCAAATGCCCTTTTTTGGCAGCACAGTTGAGCAAGAGGGGTAGCAGTGTCTTCTGCAAAGCCAGTCTCGAGCTTCAGGAAGATCATGCGAAAGCAAAGACCAGAAAGAGTGTCTCATCTTCTTCAAGATAACTTGCCAAAATCTGTTTCCACTTTTCAATATGATCATTTATTTGAAAAGAAAATTGATGAGAAAGAAAATGACACCTATCGAGTTTTCAAAACTGTGAATCGGAGGGCACACATCTTCCCCATGGCAGATGACTATTCGGATTCTCTCATCTCTAAAAAGCAGGTGTCGGTCTGGTGCAGTAACGGCTACCTAGGAATGAGTTGCCACCTTCGGGTGTGTGGGGCAGTTATGGACACTTTGAAACAACATGGTGTTGGGGCAGGTGGTACTAGAAATATTTCTGGAACTAGTAAATTCCACGTGGACCTAGAGCAAGAGCTGGCTGACCTTCATGGGAAAGATGCAGCACTCTTGTTTTCCTCATGCTTTGTGGCCAAAAACTCAACCCTCTTCACCTTGGCTAAGATGATGCCAGGCTGTGAGATTTACTCTGATTCTGGGAACCATGCCTCCATGATCCAAGGGATTTGGAACAGCAGAGTGCCAAAGTACATCTTTCATCACAATGATGGCAGCCATTTCAGAGAACTGCTGCAAAGATATGACCCTTCAGTCCCCAAGATTACTGCATTTGAAATTGTGCACTCAATGGATGGAGCAGTGTGCCCACTGGAAGAGCTGTGTGATGTGGCCCATGAATTTGGAGCAATCACCTTCGTGGACAAGGTCCATGCAGTGGGGCTGTATGGGGCTTAAGGTGGAGGGATTGGAGATCGGGATGGAGTCATGCCAAAAATGGACATCATTTCTGGAACACTTGGCAAAGCATTTGGCTGTGTTTGAGGATACATCACCACTACAAGCTCTCTGATTGACACCGTGCAGTCCTATGCAGCTGGCTTCATATTTACCACCTCTCTGCCACCCATGCTGCTGGCTGGAGCCCTGGAGTCTGTGCGGATCCTGAAGAGTGCTGAGGGGCGGGCACTTCGCGGCCAACACCGGCTCAATGTCAAGCTCATGAGGCAGATGCTAATGGATGCTGGCCTCCCAGTTGTCCACTGCCCTAGTAATAGCATCCCTGTGTGGGTTGCAGATGCTGCTAAAAACACAGAAATCTGTGATGAACTAATGAGCAGACATAACATCTATGTCCAAGCAATCAATTACCCTATGGTGTCCCGGCTGGGGGTGGGGGGGAAAGGGGGAAAGAGCTCCTACGGATTGCCCCCATCCTTCAACATACACCACAGATGATGAACTACTTCCTTGAGAATCTGCTGATCACATGGAAACAAGTGGGGCTGGAGCTGAAGCCACATTCCTCAGCTGAGTGCAACTTCTGCAGGAGACCTCTGCATTTTGAAGTGATGAGTGAAAGAGAGAAATCCTATTTCTCAGGCTTAAGCAAGTTGGTATCTGCTCAGGACTGAATGTGACTTCAATTTACCTAACCCAAGGCTGTTGTCATATCTGGATAGTGCCCAGAGTTGTCTTTATATGTGAATTAAATTATATTAAATTTTAATCTATAGTAAAAACATAGTCCTAAAAATAAATTCTTGTTTAAGTGAAAAAAAATAAAAGAAAGAAAATAGGTATAGAAGGAACATTTCTTAAACTGATAAAGGCCATCTACAGCAAACCCACGGCCAATATCATAGTGAATGGAGTAAAATTGAAAACATTTCCACTCAGATCAGGAACCAGGCAAGGATGCCCACTGTCTCCACTGCTTTTTAACATTGTAATGGAAGGCTTAGCCACCGCAATCAGGCAAGAAAAGGCAATCAAGGGGATCCAATTATCACTCTTCACAGACGATATGATTATATATCTGGAAAACCCCAGGGAATCAATTACAAAACTCCTACAAGTGATCAAGGAATATAGTAACATCTCAGGATACAAAATTAACACTCATAAATCTGTAGCCTTTATATACACCAACAATAGTCAAGGGGAAAAAATAATCAAAGATTCTATTCCCTTTACAATAGTGCCAAAGAAGATGAAATATCTGGGAGTGTATCTAACTAAGGATGTGAAAGATCTCTATAAAGAGAACTATGAAACTCTGAGAAAAGAAATAGCTGAAGATGTTAACAAATGGAAAAATATACCATGCTCATGGCTGGGAAGAATCAACATTGTTAAAATGTCTATACTACCTAACGCAATTTACAGATTTAACGTGATCCCTATTAAAGCACTTCTCTCATATTTTAAAGACCTGGAAAAAATAGTACTTCATTTTATATGGAAACAGAAAAAATCTCAAATAGCCAAGACATTACTCAGAAATAAAAACAATCGGGAGGAATCATGCTTCCTGACTTCAGACTTTATTATAAATCGATAGTGATCAAAACAGCATGGTACTGGCACAAAAACAGAGAGGTAGATGTATGGAACAGAATTGAAGACCAAGAGGTGAACCCAGACACTTATAGTCATTTGATTTTCGATAAGCCTATTAAAAATATAAATTGGGAGAAAGATTCCCTACGACCCAAAATTTTAGACAAAACTTTCCTTCCTTACCCTATTGCTAATCAAAGAATCTGTGAATCCACCCATGACCCATAAACCCTCACGCTAGGACAGTCCTATTTTGGGGACCAAAGCAATGTATAACCTCCATGTATTGATTTATAATTTTGCCTGCAGCTTCTGCTTTCCCCAAAATGTACCCCTGCTTTTAAAAGCCCTTGCTTGTAAGTCACTGGGGTGTTTGGGTCTTAAGGTTTAGCTGTCTATTGTCCTTGCTTGGCACCATGTGATAAAATACCTTTTTCTCTTGCTGTAAATCTCAGCATCAGTTCTATGGAACCAGGCAAGCAGACCCCAGTTTGGTCTATATATTAATTCTCTCAACAACCTTATGGTGTAGTTATTATTCCTAACATTCCCATTTTACTGATGATGAAACAGAAAGAGATTTACTGTTATGGACTGAGAGTGTCCCTTCAAAATTCATATTTTGAAGGGACACTCAGTACCTCAGAGTGTGATTGTATTTGGAGATAAGGTCTTTATAGAGCTAATTAAGCTAAAATAATGCCATTAGGATGGGCTTTTATCCAACATGACTGGTGTCTGTGTAAGGATTTGAACACAGAGGGGGAAAAACCATATGAAGACACAGGAAAAGATGGCTATGTATAAGCCAAAGAAAGAAGCCTCAGTAGAAACCAACTTAGCCTATACCTTGACCTTGACATTGGACTTTTAGCTTCTGGAGATGTGAGAAAATAAATTTCTCTTGGTGCTATGGTTTGGATATGACTTGTTTGGTCCCCCCAACTCTCATGTTGAAATCTGACCCCAGTGCTGGAGGTGGGGCCTAATGGGAGGTTTTAGGGTGTCCCTTGTGAATGACTCACTGACATTCTCACAGTAATGAGCTCTCTGTTAGTTCTGTGAGAACTGATTGTTGTAAAGAGCCAGACGGTACTTGCCTGTGGTACTTGCCTGTGGTACTTTGTTCTGGGAGCCCTTGCAAAATAGTTGTTCATTCAACCAGTTTTTACTAAGTGTCTACTGGGTACCTGATATTAGCCTAAGAACTAGGGATACATCAAAATATCCTTGCCTTCATGGAAGTGCTCTGGATTTTTGCCATTTTTAAAAGGGTGTAGTGGTGTCTCAATCTGCATTTCCTTAATGATGTATGATGTAAAGCGTCTTTTCCTATGCCTACTGCCATCTGTATATCTTCTTTGGTAAGGTGCCTATGAAGATCTTTGGCTCATTTTAAAATTGAGCTGTTTTCTTATCTTTGAGTTTTAAAAGTTCTGTGCATATTTTGAATAACAATCCTTTGTCATATATATGTCTTTTGTAAATATTTCCTTTGGGAAGATTTTGAGCACAGACATTATATGATCTGATTTTCTTGTGAAAATATCATCTGGATTTTATATTGAGAACAGTTTATTTGGGAATGAGCAGAGGATGGGGTGTGGTGGGCTAGGCCAGAAACCAGGAGGCTATTACAATGACTTGGGAACTCTGAACACTCTTAACAATACGTAAGAGAGCAATGAGAGGGCCTTGAACCAGGGTACATTCATTGGAAGTAATGATTCTGAATATATTTTGATGACAGAGTTCATAGAGTTTGCTAATTCATTGCCTGTGAGGTAGAGAGAAAGATAAGAGTAAGGAGGACTCTTTGGCCTGATTGGTGGAATGAGAGAGGTTGGCATTAACTGAAGTTGAAGAAGGCTTGAGAGGAGCAGGCTTGGTAGAATCAGAAATTTGGTTTTGATGTGTTACATTTGACATGACCATAAGACATCTCTGATAGGGAGAACAATGCCCCCCACCCCCACACAAAGGGGCCTTCCAGGCCCTAATCCCTGAAACCTGTTACTATGCTGGTTACATGGTGCTATGGTTTGGATATGACTTGTTTGGTCCCCCCAACTCTCATGTTGAAATCTGACCCCAGTGCTGGAGGTGGGGCCTAATGGGAGGTTTTAGGGTGTCCCTTGTGAATGACTCACTGACATTCTCACAGTAATGAGCTCTCTGTTAGTTCTGTGAGAACTGATTGTTGTAAAGAGCCAGACGCCTCATCCTCTCTCTCTCTCTCTCTCTGTCTCTCTCTCTCTCTGTCTCTCTCGCTGTCTCTCATCACGTGCTGTCTACACACCAGCCTCTCACCTTCTGCCATGGGTGGAGCCTTTCTGACATCCCCACCAGAAGCAGAGGCTGATGTTTTTTCTTTGTAAATTACCCAGCCACAGGTTTTCCTTCACAACACAAAGATACATGGCAAAGATGTTAAGGTAGTCTTGGATAGAACCAAGACTGTTAATTAGCTGACCTTAGGATCAGACGACATCCTGAATTATTCAGGTACCTCCTAATGTAAATGCAAGTGGAAGAGGGGGCGGAGGAGTTAGTATCAGGGCGATGCAATGTGAGAGAGACTTGGCTGGCCACAGCCGGGTTTGGAAGGAGACGGAAGGATGCCACACACAAGGGAATGCACACAGAAGCTTCTAGAAGCTGGAAAGGAAAAGAAAATGGATTCTCCTCCAAAAGCCTCAAAAAAGGATTGTAGCCCCATGACATCTTGACTTTAGCCCTGTGACCCATCCTGGACTTTTAACCTCCAGAACTGTAAGATAATGAATTTGTGGTTTTAAGCCACCACATTTGTGACAATTTGTTGCAACAGCAATAGGAAAATGTAATATCCAAGAGGAGATGGCCGGTAGGCAGATGGATACACAATTCTGTGTATTTGGGATTTGGGGTAGTGGTCCAGGCTAGAGGTGAAAGTTTGGGGGTTATCAGCATATTCTGAAAACCAGGCGACCAGGTGAGATCACGAGGGGAGTCAGTACAGGGAGAAGAGGAGAAAGAGTCTGAGACTGAGTTCTGGGGCACTTGGACATCAAGAGATCAGGAAGATGAGATGGAACCAGCAAAGGGACAGAGAAGGAGAAACTGGGGGTGGGAAGGCAGCCCGCAGGATGTGCCCCTTAGAAGCAGAAGGGGTGATGCCACATGTCAACTGCTGCTGATGGGTCAGGAAAGAGGAGAAGGGAACGGGTTGTTGAATTTAACACTGTAAAGGTTATTGGTGACTCCGGTGAGAGCAGTTCTCACAAAATAATGAGGTTCATGATATTTTGGAGTGTGTGTTAGTAAAAACAGGAAAAATGAAATTGAAGACAGTGAGTATATACACCCTTTAAAAAGAGTTTTACTATAAAGTGTGCAAAGAGATAGGGTGGTGGCTGGAGATGAACGTAGTCTTTTGCTGAGCAAGAGAGAAATAATAGTGTATGTGTGTGCTGATAAGAATGGTCCACCAGGGAGGACCAGGGAGGACCAGGGAGGTTAGGTAACTCGCTCATGAGCTGTCCTGGTTGAAGTTGTCCAGACAAGCCCACCTCCAGAAGCAGAGCCCCTTAGCCCCCCTGGCTGTTGAGCACACACTCCTGAGTGAGCCCAGCCAAGACCAGTGGCACCACTCAGCTAAGCCCAGCTCAAACGCTGACCCAGAGAACTGTGAACTGAACTGATGGCTGTTGTGGGAAGCTATTAAGTTTATGGGTGGTAGTTCTGCAAAAAAGGGTCAAATTAGTTACATTTGTTTGGGCTACAAGATCATAACTGACTAACATGTGTTGCAAGAGACAAAACTGGTTTTATTGTAATGAGGTTGTAAAAGGTCTTTTGCTGTAAAAGTTGTGCTCAGGTATAATAATGTACACTTTATGCTAAATTTCTGATTTTCTTTTTCACTGGAGAAAAGAGGGAAATGTAATCACCTTTAATGACGTATTTTTTGACGTGAAAATTGGTACAACTTTCTCTCAATAGGTGGAAAAATAAGAATGAATGATGTTCTCACTGTTCTCTGAGTGCTTGTCTGGGCGACACTGAGTGACCGCTTTCCTTTACCCTAATAATTTGCCATAATTTAAGTATCTTACAATGAGTCTTCATTTCTTTTGTAAAATCAGGAGAAAGCAGTTAGTAGCTCAATATTTTTTTATTTGAAAAACATTTTCCAAAGCCTTAATTTGCCTTACTTCTGACCTACAAGTAATTGTGCAGTTACTTTCAGGGCATTATGGCTTTGGTACAAAAAAATTTATGATGTGCCTATAATCCTAGCACTCAGGGAGGCTAAAGCAGGAGGGTCTCTTGAGCTCAGGCGTTCAAGACCAGCCTGAGCAAGAGTGAGACCCCATCTGAAAAGTAGAAAAACTGGGCATTGTGGCAGGTGCCTGGAGTCCCAGCTAGGCTGAGGCAGGACAATTGCTTGAGCTCAGGAGTTCAAGCTTGTTGTAAGCTATGATGATACCACAGCACTCTAACCAGGGTGACAGTTGAGGTTCTTTCTAAAAAAAAAAAAAAAAAAATTATGAAGGTCATAAATTCATCAGCTTTTAGCTATAACTGTTAAAAATCTAGAAATAGAAACTAGGAACACATTTCTTCTAGATAAATCCATTCCTTTTCTCAAAGAATACGGATATAGGATACCAAGAGGAAAGGGAGTTAGGAGCAGATAATCCTTCACAGCATCCTATGCCTTAGTAAGTTGCTGAGCACAGAACATTTTGCCTTATATTCATTTCTCTCTTTTCTCTTTCCTGTAGGGTAAGGACATGGAAATTTGCTTCAAGGTCACTGTACTTACAGCCTTCCTTCTCTCCCCTCCCACATTGTCCTCAAAATCCCATAATCAGAGGAATCAAGAAGCACTTTACTTATTTTTTTATTTTTTTAAGAGACAGAGTCTCACTTTGTCACCCAGGTAGAGTGCTGCGGCATCACAGCTCACAGCAACCTCCAGCTCTTGGGCTTAGGCGATTCTCTTGCCTCAGCCTCCCGAGTAGCTGGAACTACAGGTACCTGCCACAACACCCAGCTATTTTTTGTTGCAGTTTAGCTAGGGTCGGGTTTGAACCCACCACCCTCAGTATATGGGGCTGGCACCCTACTCACTGAGCCACAGGTGCCGCCCCGAAGCACTTTACATATGCTGATACTTTGTTTGTGTAGATCTATAATTTCTACTTTTACTAGAAATTCTATTATTACACTTGATCTTAGCCAAAAGGCTGAGAAGTGATAGAAACTGTATTATCACACAGCCTGCATCATTAGTCCTTTGCACTTTTGATCTCAGTATGATCTAGTTCTCTATTTGAGGCTATCTCAAATTAGGTGTAAGATGTGTACATGGTTTCCTATAGGCATGGGGCAGCAATTTGCAAGTTTAAATCTAAGAAATGTGCTTTCCCCAAGGCACAGCCATGTGTTAATAACCATTCCTGTTCACAGAATTTTCTGAGAGATTTTGTACTATGTTGTTTTAAGGTGACTTTTCTCTGGCATATAAGGAATATTTAAGAGAGAACAAGGTTGTTCATGATTCTCTAAGGAGAAATGGGTGCTACTGTGGGGAAGGCTTTAGTTAGAACGAGGCTAGCTCTTCTGAACTTAGCATCTACCACAGAGCCCAGGCCATGTGAATGGATGTCCCTTCCCTGGTCAATCTCTAGGTATTAAGGACTTTCTCCTATTATCTATATAATAGAGGATCAAGCTATACTTCTATATAAATAATAGATTTACTGACTAGTTCTATGCCAGGCATTATTCTAAGAGCTTTGTGTACATTACTTCCTAAGGTGGGATAGGAAGTGTCCATAGCACTTAAACTACACACATTTTAACTTTAAAAAATTCTTAGACATAAGAACAATATTCAAAGTTCTTCAAAGGTCATTTCTCACAAAGTAAAGAGCAAAGTTATGAATTAAGGAAGTATTGAATAAGAAACAAACACTATTTAGCCAGGCATTGTGGCGGGTGCCTGTAGTCCCAGCTACCTAGGAGGCTGAGGCAACAGGATTTCTTGAGCCTGAGAGTTTGCGGTTGCTGTGAGCTATGACACCACAGCACTCTACCAAGGGCGACAAAGTGAGACTCTGTCTCCAAAAAAAAAAGAAAGAAAAGAAACAAACACTATAAATGTGTTCCTATTAAAGCACTCAATTGACTAATAAGACTAAGTAAGAAAGCATGGCAGGAATTATTAATGCAGTTTTTATAGCCTTCCGTGGAAGAAGGGAATTATGCAAAAAGCAAGGTGCAATCTTGAAATAACAGAGATGGAAATCATGAGACCACTATAACACTCAATGATGTAACCTTGCTTTTTTGTGAGAGTTTCAAGCTGTCGCTATGGGTAGAATGCCATGGCGTCATAATAGCTCACAGCAATCTCCAACTGCTAGGATTACAGGCGTGAGCCACTGAGCCTGACCTGATCATGTGAAGCTGAATTTTAAAACCAGGTGGCCAAGCACATGCTGGCACAAACTTGTGTCTCTTCTTATCTAATATGTCTTACCAAACACATTGTCTACTTTCCAGGAATGGCCACATTGGCACTGGTCACGTGTCCAGGAGGGGCAAAGATTTGGATTGAATGACATGATATAAGCTGCATAACTAATTAATCCCAAGATTTAGCAAATTAAAAGCAAAAATGTCCTATGTGAAATAGTTTCTGAAGGTCAGGAACCCAGGAGCAGCTTAGCCATGTGATTCTGATTCATGAGGCAGCCATCAAGCTGGGTCACAGGCTGGGTCGCAGGCTGCTGAGAGCTTAACTGAGGCTAAAGAATCCCCTAAAATCTACAGAGACATTCATATGGCTAGGGCAGGAGACTTCAGTTCCCAATTGCCATTTTCTTAACCGAATCTAGGAGGTGATGTGGGTGTGTCGTCCTTCTGTTGTATATCTGCTGCTCAAAAGGGTCAGACAGACTGACTCTAGACTGCAGTTCAGGAGGTGGAATTGCTGAAGGCCATTTGGAGCTGCTGCCGTAGGATACTTTGCTCCTGGTTTATGCCTTTATAAAAAGTCATTTAGCCCAGCCAGTTACTGAGCCAGCACCGGCTCATACACCACATCTTTCCAGGTTATACAAATAACACTTGGAGCTAGAAAAGCTGTAGAGGTGATCTTCTATAAATCTGGTTGGTTTCCTTTTTTTTTTTTGATGATGGTGATTATTTATACAGTATTATATGAGTCAGAAGGTGATAAATATTATATGGAAAAAAGTGTCAGTCCAGGAAATGATGGTGGAGGCTAGGAGATATGGGAAGAGCACCCAAGACAGGGGTTCAAGTTCAGATTGGGGAAAAGGGAAGCGAACTGAGGCGGAGGCTGCTCTGGCGTCAGGTGACCACAGAGGTGTCTTCTTTAGAGACATGGCAGAAGAGTATTCCCATGTCGGTGAAGGCCGGGACAGGCAGAAAGGGCTCTGGTTGAAGAGGTTAAAGCAGAGCTGGGCGGCCAGCCCCCAGCAGCCCCCAGAAGATGCTCTGGTGGTCAGCTTCCAGGCCAGGCTGGGGCCACCACCAGTGCAGACCACGAAGCCCGCAAAATGTCCAGGTTGTGTTTTCTTTTTTAACTTCCTCCCACTGATCTTCTATAAATCTAACCCAACTCTTCATTTTCTTCTAAAACTCTTCAAGACAGACTAAAGTAAAATGACTTGTCCTAAACCATCTCCTTCTCCTACCAAGGGCGGATTCAGAATCTCGTTTCAGACCTTTCTGAATAATATTTGAATCTACAATCTTTTGTTTATGGTTATTTTAATGATAAATCAAAGGAAAATCCCAAATATTGAGTTAAATCTAATTTTTGCTGGTCAGTATTAATTCAAGTCAATGTTCTCTTTTTTTATTGCTAAGAAAAATATATGTTGAATTTTATTTTGTGCCAAACACGTGTTAGATACTGGGTATACTAAAGAGAAAGAATTCTTTTCCTTATGAATGCTACTGTCTATTGGAGGGAAAAGGTATATTTATCAAGCATGGAAATAGTTGCTGGGTGTCGCCTGTGGCTCAGTGAGTAGGGCGCCAGCCCCATATACCAAGGGTGGCGGGTTCAAACCCAGCCCCAGTCGAACTGCAATGAAAAATAGCCAGGCGTTGTGGCGGGCGCCTGTAGTCCCAGCGGCTCAGGACGCTGACGCAAGAGAATCGCGGAAGCCCAAGAGTTGGAGGTTGCTGTGAGTCCTGTGACGTCATGGCACTCCACCGAGGGCAGTAAAGTAAGACTGTCTCTACAAAAAAAAAAAAAAAAAGAAAGAAATAGTTGCTGTGTGGGACACAAAAATGCAGAGAATGTTTTTTCTCTAAAGGAGTTTAAAATCTAGTAGAATTCATTTTGGAATTAAGCATGGAAGGGGCTAATTGGCGTAATTTAACTTTTTATATGACTGGCTTATGGCCCTGGTGAGGAGCTAAAAGGCTCTGGGGCTGTATTAGTGGCAGCCAGGTTTGTTGACAGTCAAGCTGGGTCCCTGTCGCTTTACTGTGTCCACACTTGTTATGTCTCTATAGTACACTCTTATATGTACACTTGGGAGTATATGCTTGGAAGAGAAAATGGGTAAACAGAGTGAACGCAGTGAAAAATCTCTAATTCTAGGTTTCCTTAGGGTGCTTAAGAAATGCTAAATGATAATAATTGTCCCAGTGACAACCCCCACTCCGGCTTATAGTGGCATCATATCTCATTAGGAAATTGGTTTTGAAAATAAAATTGGCACCAGGCTCAAGATCAACATGATACCGTGGACATCCCCAAGAATAGGGGTGACACATGTCACCCTACCATCTTCGTGGTTATAGCTCCATCCATCAAATGTTTATATCCATTAATGTTTAGAGAGCTGACTATGAGATTAACTGCTTACGGCAATGTCTCCTTAAGGGAGATTTTGGATAAAAAAGTTCTTTTTGGATGACTTCCACAAATCTCATCCTGTCTACTAATGAAACCCCTGTGACTTTTCTCTCTAATGGCTCAGTGGACACTGGCTTCGACCTACCTGTGATTCGGGTTCATGTCGCATGTACATCACGTACCGTATTTGTTCATCTGCACCAGCCCTGGATTCCCCGGTGAGAGCCAATCGGAGGAGGAGATGGAGCCAGAGATAAACACTCTGGTCCTTTTTATTTTTTAATTTTTTTCTGGTCATTTTTTTAAATGCACAATACACAGCAGAGCATAATGCAGGAAAACACATAATGAATGTTCTTTGATAAAGGCAAAAACTGCTGCTAGTGGAGTTCCCAGGCCCAGCCTAGGTGGGTTTGTATTTTATTTTCTTAGCTAATCCTGGATTTAGCCCAAAGAAAAAAATAAGATATAGTAGATGCAAAGGATCTGAGAGTATATTGTGGTGACAAGGGCTTTGGAATTAGATATTTATTTATTCATTCAAACAATAAATATTTGTTCACATACTTGTGAAGAAAGCTAACAAAAAGTCCTACCATTTTTTGTGTACTAGAACTTATCTTCTAGTACACAAAATATGTAGCAGTGGTATGTCAGATAGTGATTAGTGTTATGGAAAAGTAAATCAGGGAGGAAGTGAGGAAGAGAGAGTGGGTGCAATTTTAATAAAAGGGTTAGGGAAGGCCTCGCTGAGAAGGTAACATTTGAGCAAATAGATGATAGAGCTGAGGAAGGGAGTCCCACGGACATGGGAGAAGAGTGTTCAGGCAGAGGGAACAACGAGGACAAAGGTCCCTAAATGTGACCAGCAAGCAGGCCAGCATGGCTGGAAAGGAGATGAGTTGGAATCTACTTCTGCTTCATAAGCCATCTAACCTCCTTGAGCCTCAGTTTCCCCTCTGGAAAAATCGAGATGAGAAGGTCTAAAGAGCTTGCAGTACTGTTGTGAAGATCAAGTGAGGTAGTAAAACTAAGGACCTAGCATCTAGAGTAGAATGTTCATTAGAATGTAAAGGATGTCTCATAGCACTGACAACTGCTTGTGTTTTTTCTTCCTAGAAAAATGAAGGAAATAACACCTAGGCTGAAGTTTTCTCACGAGGAGCAAATGCAATAATCCGTGTAAAGTACTTAGCACAGAGTCTGACACATGGTATACTCATAGTCAACGGCAGTTCTCATAGCCATCAGATGCTTCAATAAAGTGTTCATTAGTATAGAATAGATAAAATTAGAAGGGCAACTCTAAGTCACCAATCAACAAGGCTAGACAGAAAAGAGGAGTTAGGGTCAGCGCCCATAGGAACCAAGAAATATAAGAGCAATGGATTTGACAATCAGAGGCAGGAAAGAATGAATTCTATCATGGTTTTTCTCAAGCCCAGGATGAACCTGTGGGTAATCTGATTTATTTGGAGGGGTTAGAGTGGGAGAGATAGTAGAGCCAAGCTTAAAAACTAGGTGAACTTGAAGTTTTGGTCTAAGGCAGGAAATAATGCCTATTAGGTATCACAGAGCTGACCCAGTAGAATCATTACAGTGGACTAGGCCACAGATGAATATAACTTGTCAAAGGCAACGTGCTAGAATGCAGGGAAGAGAGATTTGCTGTACGTCAAGAAGACACTCACATATGTGGAACCCGTAACTGTTAGGTGGGAGCACAGCAGAGAACATTTGGATAAGGGTAAAAGCAGAGAGAAAGCAAAAATTGACAGAGTTGTGGGAGGATACTAAAGACAGTTCCATCAGAAGCAGGAAATAGAAGTTGTATTTCTGAACCAGACAACAAATAGTGTCCAAGCTATCCAGAAAATTTCTAGGTCCCGGGTTCAATTAAAAGCAATGCATCAGATAAATCATTGAAAGTCAGAGTATCACGATGATTAACTTATAGGACCAGGAAAGTTTACAGTTCTAGAGGCAGATATGTTGTTTGACCTTGGTTAAATTAACCTCTATAAACCTTGGTTTCCCGGCAGGTAAAATAAGGATGATAAATAAAGTTCTTGTGAGGACAACAGATGAGAAGACTTTTGAAATTAAACCTTCTTCTAGAACGTCATCTTCCCCTTAATATAGAAGTGACAGGGGAGTTGTTATTTTGGACTTAATTTGACTAAAAAGGGAGAATCTGTGAACCGAGTTGGGAACTTCAAAAGAAAGAGGAAAAAGAACAAAGAGATGAAACACAGTGGCGTGCTGAGTAAGAAGTGGGGCGTGGAAGGCGTGAGCCTGGGGTCAGAATGTTCCCTTCCATTCCCCCAAAACACAACTTAACAAGAACATTGTTTTTCTTCTTTCAACCAGACCACCCAGACTGCCACACTTTTTATACCTCTTTGAAGTATTCCCTTTCCTTTTATCTTTCCAGTTGACATTTTTGTGCAAACATTAATTATTTTTTCCTCTAAGTGGTTCTGAAAGTGCTAAAAGTCATAGTCTGGAACATTCAAGCTCTCGCTTTTATTTCACTCCTGAGTACATCTCTCGTCTTCTTCCCTTCTCTCTCTTCCCTTCTTTTCTCCATCCAGACTCATCTCAAATTCCAAAGGCCTATGTATGGATTGAAAGTGAGAGGGCTTGCCCAGAGTAGTGGGCAAGATGGAGTCCAGGGGAGTTGAAGGCATAGGAGGCAGCCATTGAACCATCTGTTACCCACACTGTCCTCCACCAGGTGCAAACCCAGGCTCTATCTCTGCCTTTATCCCTGAAGAAGAATCCTGGTTGTGTTCAGGGCAGCAACATGCCTAACCCTAGGCAATGATCATAACTTGGCACAACAAATCATTGCAAACCTGTTCCTCTCTGCAGTTTCCCTTGTTGCTAGAGACATGGTGGTAGATATCACTTGTGCCAACCATGTCTTTCCTTTCCTGGGCATAATTTCCTTGGAACTAGGTGTGGGTCCATGATTTTCTTTTGCTAATGAAATGGGTGGAAATTTCACCTGTCATTCTGGGTGGAAGTATGTAAGAGTTGTACCCCATAATCTCTTTTCCTTCCACCATGATCTGAGCAAAATAATCTTGGCCTTACCCCAGGGTTTCAGATATTAATTGCTGTATTCACCCCACTCCAGCACTTAGTGGCTTAAAGGTACCACTATCTCACACTGCTGTAGTATGTATTATGGGCTCAGCTAGGTCTTCGATTCGTCTCTCGTGGATTCAACTGGATTGTAATCTTTGTGCTGCTATTATAAGGTACTTGAGACTGTGTAATTTACATATAAAAAAACTTATTTTCTCATAGTTTTAGAGGCTACAAAGCCCCAAATCAAGGTGCCAACAGGTTCAGAGTCTGGTGAGAATCTGGTCAACAGAAGAGCCTAATGTTGTGTGAAGCCTATTTTTGAAGGGCCATAATCCCACTCAGGAACAGAAAAGCCCTCATGACCTAGTTACCTCTCAAAGGCTCCACCTCTTAATATCAACACATTGGCCATTAGTTTTTAACATCTGAATTTTGGAGAGGATATATTCAAAACACAGCAGGCTCCCTCATATGTTTGTCACTTGGCAGGGATGGTTGGGAAGTTGGGCTTGTCTGGGTCTATCTTTTTTCTAAGCCATCTGTAGGATAGGAAAAATAATTCTCTCCCCTTCATAGTTTTTAATTGGGACAGACTCTGTAATAAAAGACACGTTAGGAGGAGAAAAACAAACATAAGTTTATTATGTATTATGTATAGATTGCATATATACATGGGAGACAGGAATAATAAATCTCAAAGAGATGGCTTTGAGGTTAGGCTACAAAAAAAAAAAAAAGAATGGTGTAGAACTGCAGTAACAGAGAGATACCTGGGACAAGCATGTTAATCAAGGTAAAGTTTGTTCTGCAAATTTAAGTTGTTGCTTTTTCCATTGAGTTTAGTCTCTTCATGGTAGAGAGGGAGGTTCTTAAAAATGGAAATTTTCTTTATAGGTGCAAATTTTATTTTTACAAAAAGGTACTTCTACACTTATTTTCAGAACTTCTCCTGTGTCTACAGTTTCTCAAAATAATCCTCGTGCCAAAGAGACATATTTTGGGGTGGCATATTCTGTTCACCTACAGTCGTATTTTGGGATAGTGTGTCCTGAATCTCATCACATCTCAGGGCCTCTCACTCTTCCCCTGGCTTCTGTGTGGATTTGCCACGTGGTCTCTCTAGCATTATAGCCATGCAGTGACACAGGGCTTCAAAAATCAGAAGGTGTCAGACTTCCCAAGGCTCACTCCAGGATCAGCCCAGAGTCATACTCCATGTTCTTTTATGTAAAGCAGTCACAGGGCCAGACCAGAGTCAAGATTGTGGGAAATAAACACTACTTCTCAATGTGGGGCATGACCAAGGATTTGTGGCCATTTTAAGTCTAGCACACTCACATTTAACCTCAGAAAATTTTTATCCCCTTCCCATAGACCTGGAACTACCCAGATCTGGATTGGTGGAAGGGAAGATAGATACCTGTCCTAGGTGTGGCTTGTCAGCTCTCACCCCAAACCTCTGCTCCTATTACCAGATGAAGAGGGTCAGGCCTCCTGTCACTGTCAGTCAATATGCAGAGACAGGGATAGGTCCACCAAACTTTATTTGTCAGAAGGCCAGGATTCTGGAGAATAGTAAGAGTAGCCTCTCTAAGACTGTTCTGTTCTTGCATTTTCAAAATCACAGTTTTATACATGTAAGCTCAGAGTGAAGACCATGTCACTAATCAGCAGAACCCATGACCTGTAATAAACAATAATCAGTATAAATCATGACCCAAAACACATTTCAATTCAAAAGTTAAACTCCTAAATCAATCCAAGTAACTGCTCAAGATAGGCATCTTTAGGGTGGGAGCTTAATTTACAAAACAGTAAGAATGGGAGACAGGAGGTGAAGGTCAGGCAGGACCAAACTGACCAGACCAGCTGTATCATGTCTGCCCTAGCCTGACAGACTTCATCTTATGCTCACTATGTGTGCTTTCACTCCCAGATTCTTCTCAGTTTCCTCTGGTTATTTTATTACCAAATCCCCCCTTTCTACCTTATCCCACATAGAGCCATAGCTGTGTCTTCATGCTCCCAGGTAAGTGCTGTCACAAGGGAGCAGAAAGAGAGGAGTCAGACATTGGGCACCCCATTTCCTACTGTCAGCCTTCACTCCCACAGGGGTTGCC
The DNA here is from genome assembly GCF_027406575.1 of Nycticebus coucang. Taxonomy (NCBI): domain Eukaryota; kingdom Metazoa; phylum Chordata; class Mammalia; order Primates; family Lorisidae; genus Nycticebus; species Nycticebus coucang. The sequence goes on from NC_069782.1 coordinate 45,974,580, forward strand.
CTACTCATAGCCATCATCTCCCTCAAGCCCATTCTCCCTCCAAGTTGTTGAGGCCCTGATTAAAAGAGGAGGCCATTAAGCCTAGATGGCTTCAGTGCCTTGGGCTTCTCCTAAGCAAACCAAAGCTTAACTAAGTGTAAATAGTAAGACATAAATTACCCAGTCAGAAACCACCAACTAACCTCTAACTAGGGCCTTTTAAGCTATTGTTACACTTTAACAAAACAAATTTTTTTTTGTCTTGCTTCTGTGTTTACCTTAAAGATCTTCCCTCTCCCATCATGCCTCCCCCAACACATCTTCAGTGGAGCCCAAACCACTTGTAATTTGGTGCTGCCCAACTCATGAGTTGCTGTTTGCTCTAATAAATGCTTTGTCATGGTAACACTCCTAAGTTACTCTTTTAACACCCCTTGTTCTCCAGGTTTCAATTTCCCATTTCCTCTCTCACACAGCTTCCACATTTTATATCATCTATCCAGATAGGGCCACAAATCATTTTACATTAGAAAAATCTCCTCACCCTACGGGAGACCCTCTGACTTTATCAGGTTAAACTTTGTCTCACCCTTCCCAATGTATAAAACTGGCCTTAGCCCTTGCCTTTCACGCCTAAAAGGCCCCTTAATGAGGGAAATAGAAATAACAAGGATTGATTTTGTGCTTTCTCTTCTTAATCTGATAAGTTCCACTTTTACCTTCTCTTATTGTTATAGACAGCCTCTCCTCTTTTCTGTCAAAGGCATCTGCTTTGGGAGAAGTAGGATTATAGCAGTAGGGAATGCAAAGAGGAAGGAGAAATTAGTATCTAGCTTTTGACTTCCAGAGCTGTAGGAAACTAAATAATGGTCTTAAAAGCTGTGTACATTTGAGTCTTAGCTTGTGTTCAATTTGAAACGTCATTGTTCATATAGTCCTCATAAAGGGAATAGGTTTTCTACTGAGAGGAATTCTACAGATCCCTGGGATGCAGGAACAGCTGCAATTAATTTTTAAAGCAAAATTAAAAATATATATATGATTTCTTTTGAACTCTAAATGAAGCTAATGCTTTATTTAGAAAGACTCAGAACTGATAAAACACAAAACTCAGATCACTAAGCAATTTCTTGCATCCACCCTCTGAAGAATGGAACTCTGGGTAGCTCCTGTCACTTTTCTGTGTGACCTACTGCGAGTCTAAAAGAGGCTGTGGAAAGCTCTCATTGATGCACTATGCAGAGTGGCCTGGGGTGTCAACCACATCCCAGCTATCCCTGCTCCGTGGTCTTTTCTAGGTTCCCCTCTGTCTCAGGGCCAGGTAACTTTCCTGTTGAATTACAAAAAACCCAAAACCCCCTTCCTCTTAGTTCAACAGATATAAAACTGAGATTTTTCAAGAGAGGTATTCAGTAAGGAACTAAGAAATAATAATTTAAAAAAACCCAAAGCATAAAAGCCAAGGATTTTTTGGAGAACAGATTTATTATAGTAAATGAAACAACAACAACAAAACTCCTAGGCAAAGATTGCCTCAAACACCTCGCTTTTAGGGCATTCAGCCACAGTCTTTTTTCCTTTCTCTGTTTCTTATATTTTTGCCTTCCTCATCCTTCCAGAGGAATTGTGTCCCAGATTTAGAAATATTCCTTCTCCCTTTAGGATGTGGTTTTCAACTGGGGGCAACTTTGTTGAAACATTTGTCAATGGCTGGAAACACTTTAAGTTGTCACAACTCAGGGAAGGTGGTGCTACAGGGATATAACTAAACATTTTACAGTACCCACGACAGACACTCACAACCAAGAATTATCCTGCCCAGAATGTCAGTTGTGCAGAGGTTGAGAAATCTTAGTTTAAAGAGAGACATGTGGAATAACTTCATATCAGAATCATGTCCACTATGACAATTAACTGATATGGAGACAAAGGATGGTTCTTGTTGGGAAAGAAAAACAATCTCAATTCTATATTAACTAATTAACCCACCTATTACAGCTATCGAGTATTTACTGGAATCTACTACGTGCATGGAACCATCAAGCAATGGGCAAGATAGCCTCTGTCTTTACAGAGCTATGAACAAGTGCAAAAGAAAGTTGTTAAATATACAATCATACAAATGCATTATTTAATCATAATCGCGACAAACACCAAAACAAAAAATATGAGCTGATGTAAGAATGTGTTATGAAGAGAAAATGAGCTCCTCTGACATCAATAGAACTTTTTCAGTTTTTAAAAATAAAAATCCAGGCTCGGCACCCATAGCACAGTGGTTATGGCACCAGCCACATGCACCGAGGCTGGCAGGTTCAAACCCGGCCCAGGCCAGCTAAACAACAATGACAACTGCAACAAAAAATAGCTGGGCGTTCTGGTGGCACCTATAGTCCCAGCTACTTGGGAGGCTGAGGCAAGAGAATCGCTTGAGCCCAAGAGTTAGAGGTTGCTGTGAGCTGTGATGCCATAGCACTCCACCAAGGGCAACAGAGTAAAACTCTTGTCTCAAAAAAAAAAAAAAATTAAAATCCAGTAGGGGAAAAATGTTTAATGTCTTATTGTCCTGAATTTTCATCATATGATTTTCAATGGCATAGCCTGTTTTGTCTCCAGTAGTTTTCTAAAGGGCTACTATGACACCCTTGTTTTCACAATGTCCTTTTGAATCACTTTTCACATGCAGTAGCCAGTTGAAATTTGTTGCTGCTGATCTCAAGCCCTCCCTTCCCTGTGGATATCAAACTGATTCTGGGAAGGGATAGATCTGGAGGGAAATCTTGGAGTGTTCCAACAGTTAAGAGCAAAGTGCAGTCATCCCCATCTTTCAGCCAATGGTCCAATTCCTTTTCCTGCATGAAAAATCTTCAATGTGCAACCAGACCTTTATTTCAAATTTTGAGTCTGTGGTCTTTTCCCAGGCATGTTGATCAGGGAAGTCTTTCCTCAAGGAGTAATTTTTTTTTGCAATTTTTGTCCCAGGCTAGGTTTGAACCCGCCATCTCCAGTCTATAGGGCCGGTGCCCGCCTTCTTTGAGCCACAGGTGCCACCCTCAATGAGTAATATTTAAGCTGAGACCTGATGGAAGAATGAGGGAGGGCTGGAGGGGGTGGAGGCAAGCATTCTAAGGATGAGAAGGTCTACTGGACGTATGTTGACATAGCAAAATCTTTAGCACAGAAAAAGTACTCATGGCAAAGGCAAAATTCCTTTCTTCGGAGAGGACAAGACCTTACTTTTCTTCTTGATCTTAGACTGTAGCTCTCCTTAGACAGAAAGAGATGTTGACAGAACTTGTTTTACAGTGACTTACTGAACCTGAAGCCTTACTGGGCGTCCTGCAAATGTCTGACTGCACACAAATGCACGCAGACACAAAGCCGTGGATGTCCTCTGCTGGGAATGGCAACGTTATACGGCAGGTGTTTCGGGAGGCCTGACTCAGTACCGTGCCAGGCACAGGTTTCACTTCTGTCTTGAGGTCAAAAATTCCAGGAAAAATCTGGTGAAAGCTACAGAATTCTTCTCTGAAAAAGGCACAGATGCACACACTCGTATACTCAAACTTTTGCATGCAGTTTCGTGGGGTTTCAGGTTAACACAGCCACTGTCAGCGTATGACAAGGCGTAGGGAGGACTTGCTGGCTCCCAGCCGGAGGCGTTGTGTCCTGTTTGGGGCATAATGAATTTGAGGTGCATCTGGCAGGATATTCAGGGGGTGTCCAAGAAGTGGTTTAAAATGCTTCCTCGTTTTGTGTAATTTTGTAAAGTGTGCTTAAATCAAGAGGAAGTCGGTGGGTGTGTATCAGTACAATGAGCCCTATACCTAGACTCCAGGATCGTCTGTATTCATATTTTAAAATAATATTTTTCTTAGAAAAATTTTTATCATGGAAAATGTTCCTGGCTTTCTGCCTGTTTAAAATATGACCCACCTTTTGCAGTTTTTAGGTCATTCCTAAATGATTAAAGAAATGGCCAGTCTGCAGGGGTGGGTTGCAATATTGTATGCGGCTGAAAGAACTATGGGGTAAACTGAGACAACTGTCTTCCCTTTGCTCCCTCATCCTGCACAAGGGGCTTGCTAAACTGCCCTCTGAGAAAGCTGAGTCTGACCTGCACTGATTCTGTTGTTATTGAGTATAAAGTTTGGAGACAGTACTGGGCTGAAAAAATGGCCCTTTAAAAGATAGCCACATCCTTAGCCCTGGAATTTGGAATGTTGCCTTATATTGCATTTTTTAAAAAAGATCTTTGTAGGTGTGATTATATTAAGGATTCTGTGATGGGAAGATTGACCTGGACTCTGCAGGTGGGTCCTGCAGGCCATCATGTACGTCCTTATAAGAGGGAGGTAGAGAAGGCTTGACCCAAACAGAAGAGGGGAGGGAAGATAGTGGAGGAGGAGGTAATGTGACCCTCAAGGTAGTAATTGGAGTAATGTGGCCACAACTCAAGAAATAGCAGCAGTCACTGGAGCTGGAAGAGCCAAGGACAGACTCTCCCCTGGAGCCCCCAGGTGAGCGCAGCCCTGCCCACCCTTGATTTCAGCTCAGCGATATTGACTTTGGACTTCCAGCCTCCAGACTCTGAGAATAAGGGACAAGGGACTACATTTCTGTTGTTTTGTGGAGATTTGTTACAGCAGCCAAAGGAAATTAACATAGGGGCTACCCTAGACCACAGACAAGAGGGCCAACTGTATAGATCACAGGCTATTTGTCTCAGATTTTTGGTGAAAGGTTCTAGCTTCTTTTTCGTTTCAACCCCAAATACTTCATTCTGAATTTGGGTAAATCTCCTCTCACCGTGAGAGCTGTATTTTAAAGCTCCTTCGTCCCGTACAGACTGAGTAACTGATTATGTAGTTAATGCAGAATCCTGTTTTCTTTGTGACTGAGCTTTGCCTCCGTCCCCCTCTGCCCTCTGCGGATATTCCTTGCCTCTGAATAATCATTGATTGTTTTGGAAGAATCGCTCTCTCTGTGTGTGTCTCTCTCCCCTCCCCATTCCCATTGTTCTTGATCTTAAAATAAAAGTTATGTAAAATAAACAGCCTCTCCTTCTTTCTGAGGCTGCTTCTCAGAGCTTGAAGCCCACACACTTTGAATACACTCCCCGGGGGGCTGACAGTTCAGCGCAACCAAGTGCCAGTCACAAATGCTTCCATCACTAGCTCCCAAATCCACTATGAACATGGGCCTGTAGGATGCAAGAAGAAAAGGAAAATGATGTTGCATGACAGAAATTTTTAAAAACTGAGAAGTAGGAAATAAAGTGGGTCAGATGATTATTTTTAAGATAACCAGTGGTGGCAATGGTAACCCAAAGCCAATCTCTATCAGAGAATTTGGGAAATTAGAGCAAGCCAGATGAAGATGTTCTAGTGTTTCAGGGAGAAACAGTGTTGATTCAGAAGGACCACCGGGAGATGGGCCACCAGCATCTCGCTGAGAGAACTACAGCGCAGGTGGAACCTAGTCGGAAATGTGGTTTGGTCTCTCCCCCTGGCTCCTGACAAAGACCCCCTAAAAACTCCCTGTTTCCTCAGTAATAGAGGGACTAGGAGCATCTTTTGTTCTAACAATTGGTCCTGGCATAGAGCACCTAAAACCCTTGGAATTTCCCAAGCGATAGGAGCATGTTAAGAAGCCGCTCTTGGCGGGCATCTGCTTTGTTTCAGGATGGAGACTGGTTGCCAGAATCACCAAGTCATGCTTAGAAGCTTGGAACTTTCTGCCCCACACCCCATGCTCTAGGGAAGGGAGAGGAGCTGGAGCTGAGTTGATAATCCATCATCCCTATGTGATAAAGGCTACCATAAACATTCCTGAAAGAATGGTGTGCAGAGAGTTTCTGGGGTAGTGAACACATTCACACACCAGGGAGGTGGCATACCCTGAATCCATGGGGATGGAGCTCCCATACTTGAGACCCTTCTGGACCCCACTCTGTGTACTTCTGCATCTGGCTGTTCATCTGTGTCTTTATTATATCCTCTACAATAAACCAGTAAATGTAAGTAAATGCTTCCCTGTGTTCTGTGAACCATTATGGCAAATTATCAAATCTGATGGGGATAATGGGAACGTCAGACATACAAGTAACAACCTGGGACTTGCAACCTGCATCTGAAGTGGGGGCTGTCTCTGGGTCCTGTATGTAGCATTACCAAATTTTAGCACACCTGGTTGGTGTCTGGAGAGTTGGAGAATTGGTTGATGTGGGGAAAACTCTTTTACATTTGGTGCTGAAAGCACTAAGAGTGCAGAAGAAACAGTTTTCCATGTAAGGTACAGAAAGCAATGGCCCACCATCTGCCTTTGTTAATAAAGTTCTATTGGACAAACAGCCATGCCCACTCATTTATATATGTTACGTGGGTACCTTTGCTGGTTACAACAGAGACATACAGCACACAAAGTCTACAATATTTACTACTTGGCCCAGTACAGAAAAAGCATGCCATCCCCTCTTATAAAGAGACTACAACAGGGCGGCACCTGTGGCTCAAAGGAATAAGGCACCGGCCCCATATGCTGGAGGTGGTGGCTTCAAACCCAGCCCCGGCCAAAAAAGAAGATACTACAACAGTAATATTGGGTGTAGAAACTGAGCTCTAGCACTGGGAAAACAGCAAATGTTACCAAGAATACTAGTTTCTCGGGGCTGCCAGCACTAACCCAATCATCACAAACTGGTTGGCTTAAAACAACAGAACTTTATTCCCTCATCCTTCAGGAGGCCAGAAGTCTCACATCAGGGTGTCAGCAGGGTGGGTTTCCTCCAAACTCTGAGGGAGAATCAGTTCCACGCCCTTCCCCTGGCTGCTGGGGGCTGCCAGCGTGGTCCCTGCAATTCCTTGGTTTGTAGACATCTCAGTGAAAGGTGTTAAGCAGCAGCACCCAGGGACAAGGCCAAAGCAGGGCAGGTTTATTGAAAGGGACAGTGACCAGCTTAGGCAGAGCAAAATGGCAACTGTGCCCAGGGCTGAGGAAGACCTCTTTTATACGGGGCATTAATGGGTAGGCAAATTCTACAGCTCTGAGGCAGGGCTTTGGTGCCAATTTCCTTGGGGTGGGGGGGTTAACTAGGTCTTCTGTGTTCTTTGTCTTGGGAGGAGAGGAAGAGGAGGGGGAGGGGGAGAGAGGAAAAAGGGGAAGGGGGAAATTTTTTGTGGGGCCGCATCCACAACCATCAGTCCAGTCTATGCCTCTGTCCTCACTCTGCCTTCTCTGTGCCTCTGTCTCCACTGCTGTATCCTATAGGAACCCACCATAAACCCAGGAAATCTCGTCTTGAGATCCATAACTTAACTACACTTGCAAAGATCCCTTTGCAAGTGTCACTTTTCAGATAAGTTCACACTCATTGGTACCACAGTTTAGAACTAGAACATATCTTTTGGGGGAATGCAATTTCCTTACTATACCAAGGAAAAAAATATTAGCCACTTAAGGGGAAAGGAGGCAGCTGGAGGGGTTGGGAGACATTACACATGTTACCCACCCATCTTAAATGTAGCCCTAGAAGACAGTGAGGGCATACAGCATTGACATTTTAAGGAATCTAATAAATTCACAGGTAACCCTGACCTTTACTCTTATACTTTGCTTTTGCCTCTTATTAAACTTTGTGTCATTTATGATTTTAGGGTATATATGTAGAAAATTTAAGGGATTAAGGTGATTGTAGACCTCAAGTTAGCAAAGACCAGCAGTGAGATAAAGAAGGGAAGCTCAGAGCAGGAAGATAGGTCCTTGTGCTGTGATCTCCATGGGTGCCTGAGGTGACAGAAACACTGCATTGTGGGGCTGCCAGACAGCCAGGAGTGAATCCAGCGGAATCCTTTCAAGTCTGCAGGAATCTCTGTCGTCAGAACAGCTTCTGTTTTATTTTTCGTCTGTGGCTCGAGAACAAGCGGGTCTTGCTGCAGTCTGTGTGGCTTTGTTTCATTCTCCTTACCAGATTCCAGACTAACGTTGAGCAGATGAAACTGGGGGGCAGGGGGTGGGGGAGGGCTGCAGCTCATGTTTCTCTAGGATCCTGCTTCCTCCATCCCTCTCCCTTAAATATGCAGCGCTGTGACCAGAATTCACAAGCAGTGGGGGAGGAGCTGCAGTGCAGTCTGAGAAGAAGTGACAGTTCTGTGGTGGAGGGATTGTCCTCCAGTGGCATCAAAACCAAGCTGGAGGGAGGGAGTGGGGAAATCACAACTCTTCTCCCAAGGAGGGGAGATGACATGACCTTGAGATGCAACAGTGGAGCCCCAGGTGGGAGAGGGGGGCAGCGGCCACAGTGGGTGCCCAAGTCGAAGTCGGAATCCCTGGCTGGAGCAGGTTCCGTTTTCCTGAGAGAACCTTGTCTATTAACAAGATAGTTCTCCAAAGATCTCTTGGTAATTTTTAGATATTTCTAAGGATTTACACTCACAGGACACGGTTTCTTTATTGTTCTTTCATTCACGACAAGGTTTCAGTCATTTGTTAAATGTGACTTCACATTTTCTAGGCTGCCCAATGGGCATAACAATGATTGAAAAAAAGAAAAAGCACTTTGCTGAACGTGCTGAAATTGTAGGTCCCTTGCAGCGCCTGTGGCTCAGTCGGTAAGGCGCAGGCCCCATATACCGAGGGTGGCGGGTTCAAACCCAGCCCCGGCCAAACTGCAACCAAAAAAATAGCCGGGCGTTGTGGCCGGCGCCTGTAGTCCCAGCTACTCGGGAGGCTGAGGCAAGAGAATCGCTTAAGCCCAGGAGTTGGAGGTTGCTGTGAGCTGTGTGAGGCCACGGCACTCTACCGAGGGCCATAAAGTGAGACTCTGTCTCTACAAAAAAAAAAAAAAAACAACAATAAAATAAAATGTTACTGTATTGTAATTTATGTCAAAGAGCCTCAGAGAAACCCGTGTTGATGTTTCAGTGCCACCATTTGCTGAGTAGCTGGTTGACTCGTCTAAGCCTCTGTTTCTTCATAAGTGGGGACAAAAACATCCCCAGTGTACAAGAGTTACTTATATAACAGACCCGAAACCACTATTCTCAGGAAGGCCTGAATGCAGACCTGCCCTTGCCTAAGAACTTAGAGTTGAGGAGGGCGCTCACACCCTTTCCTAAGTGACACGAGAGGGTTATGGGCCTAAAGTGTTTGTAAAACAAGGTGGTTTATCTACTTTCCTTCCAGGAGGCAGGAATTTTGGTACATCCTAGGCGGCAGAGAGTGCCTACATGTCCAGCCCCCAGGAAAGCCCTGGGCACTCAGTCCTGAGGAACTTCCCCAATGGACAACATTTCACAGTGCTGTCACAACAAGTTGTTGGAAGAATTAAGCACATTCTGGTGACTCAGGCCTCCTAGAAGCTCATGCCTGGTTTTCTCCAGGCTTTGCCCCATTCACCTTTTCTCCTTGCTGATTTTGTTATGCACTCCCTGTTGTGATAAATGGTAGCCATGCATGAAAACCATATCCTGTGTTTCCTAGCAAATCACTGAAAAGGGGGGTGTTGGTTTGAGAACTTCTAAGACTCCTATTTAGTAAGGTTGTTGTAAGGATTAAATAAAATATATATACATTTTTAAGGTATCACAGTTGATTCCAAATGCACCATCAAGAAGGAGAGCTATCAGTTTAAGTAGTCCCTGATCAAGCCTCTCTTTGCCTCTGTTAGAATCAGTCCTTCCCCCACATTAAAAGAAGTGCACAGAGCAGATCATATCACTGCAGTGTCTGCCTGTGTTTCATTGTTTTTTAATCTTCAGCAGTGGATGGTGTTCATTAATGAATGAATGAATTAACATACATATTGCTGACCAGTGCCATGGAGGAGGATCACCACTGTTTTAAAGAGAGCAGGTTCATGTAGAACCTATGGGAAGATGGTGTGACTCATTTACATTACACAGCTCTGAGTCACCTGGCACTTTCCCTGTGAAAAACGGTTTGAACCTGGTGTTTCAGATCCTCATCCAATAGACGTTTTTATCTTGGGAGCTGAGACTGAGGATGCAGCTGACAGAATCAGCACAGGGCCTCTCTGGGGAGGCGGCGGGAAGTCACTGTGGCTCTGGGCTTATGTAACCATATGTTGCACAAGCATGACTCCTGCGATGCCATCCCAATATTATTTTTGTCTCGTTCCATCTCTCTGAACTCTATTCAGTGGGGACAAATTTTCTTCTTCATGGAGAAATTTTCCATTGGAACAATGAAACAGTTCCATTTTAGAAACTTAATACAGGCCGGGGAGGAGGCTCATGCCTGTAATCCTAGCACTCTGTGAGGCCAAGGCAGGTGGATCATCTGAGCTCAGGAGTTGGAGACCAGCCTGAGCAAGAGTGAGACCCGTCTCTACTAAAAACAGAAAAATTAGCCCAGCGTCATGGTGGGTGCCTATCATCCCAGCTACTCGGGAGGCTGAGGCAAGTGGATCTCTTGAGACTAAG